>NC_041332.1:42679243-42731743 GCF_004354835.1 Perca flavescens | reverse complement strand
CACAGGTATGAACAGCTCCACCTGCAGGCTTGATCCCATCCCATCAGCCATTCATTAAGACCTGTCTACCATCCGTCGCCACGCTCATCACTACAATCATCAATTTGTCTCTCAGTTCCGGACTTCCGACCCATATCCAACCTCCCCTTCCTATCAAAAATCCTGGAACGTGTTGTCACTGCCCAAACTAAAACCCACCTCTCCTCCAATAACTTGTTTGAACCCTTTCAATCTGGATTCCGCACACAACAAAGTCACCAATGACCTCCTCCTCTCCTCTGACTCTGGCCACCTCACCATTCTTATCATGCTCGACCTCACTGCAGCCTTCAACACCATCAACCACTCCATCCTCCTGTCCTGACTGGAAACCTACAGCAACATCACTGGCACCACACTCTCCTGGCTCTGTTAATATCTCACAGACAACAGTTCATACACACCAACAACTGCTCCTCCTCCATTGCTCCTCTGTCACAAGGCGTCCCCCAAGGTTCGGTGCTTGGTCCTCTCCTTTTCCTTCTTTGCATCCTGCCACTCAGAAATATCATACACAAACATGGTCTTCACTTCCACTGCTACGCAGATGATGTCCAGATCTACATCTCTACCAAATCCATCACCACAGCTACATCCTCCACCCTGACCAACTGCCTCACTGATATTCAAACCCGGTTGCAAACCAACTTCCTCCAACTCAACTACAATAAATCCGACTTGATCATCATCAGCCTGAAATCCCTCATTAAGAACACCCATAACTTTGGTCTCACTGTCATCAGCTCCACACTGTGTCCATCCCCACACATCCATAACCTGGGAGTCATCTTTGACAGCAACCTCACTTTTGAAAACCACATCAACCAAATAACCAGAACTGCCTTCTTTCACCTCAAAAACATTGCCCATCTCCGGCCATCACTCACCTTCTCTGCTGCCGAAACTTTGATTCACGCCTTCATCACTTCCAGAATTGAATACTGCAACAGCATCCTCTATGGTTCACCTGCTAAAGCCTTAAATAAACTCCAATACATCTAAAACTCTGCTGGCTGTCTCCTCACACACACCCGTTCCCGTGATCACATCACTCCCGTGCTTCAGAACCTCCACTGGATTTCCCAACGCATCCAGTTTAAAGTCCTCCTCCTTACTCACAAAGCCCTCCATAACCAGGCTCCTTCCTAACTCACAGACCTGCTCCACCTCCACAATCCCCCCCGTAACCTCAGCTCCTCTGACGCTAACCTCCTCTCCCCACCACTCAGGACCAAGCACCGTACCTGGGGTGACAGAGCTTTCACCATCGCAGCCCCCTCCCTCTGGAACTCCCTACCCATACACATCCATGACTGTACTGACCTGGACACATTCAAAACACACCTCTTCAGATTAGCTTTCCACAGACAATAGTCTTACGTTTCTCACCTGATAGTTACTGGTTTTATTATTTTTAATTGCTTTTAATATGCTTGTTTTATGTGTTGGTTTTATTGCTTATCTGTTTTTAATGTGATGTACGTCCTGGTTTTTACTGTGTGTCTTTGTGTACCATGTAAAGCGCTATATAAATAAAATGTATTATTATTATTATTATAATTATTATATATCCATTTGCTGCATGTTTTTGCTACAGTGTTGTATGCCGACTTTTATTTAGTTGCTGCAAACAAATCACCCACTGAGGGAATGAATAAGGGAGCGAACTTTTTGAACTCGAGCTCTGGTGATGACTCTTAACTCATCGCGCCTCATTAGTTTTTTTATGTTAGTGGCAGCTCACATCCATTAGCAGCAACACACACTAACACATACATACTGTATGTGTTTTTGCTCACACACATACTGTATGCACAGACAAGTGCACACTTCTCCCACTCACACACACAAACATGCACATTCACACATCTTAGCCATTGATCACCACAAGTGTCAGGCAACTGCTGTCTAATAGTACTGTGTCCATGCTCTGACACTTTTTGGCTAATTTTCTATCAGAATATCTGTTTAATTGTGAATATTCATGATTTTATAATGTTTTCATTTAGGGTAACACCTTTTTTTTAACGGGATATCATTTTAAACATTTACTTTAAATTTGTCTTTAAATTTGTTGGCAAAAGGAAGCTAATACCATTAAATTTGCCGTGTGCTACCCTTGGTCGTACTCAGACTCCTCTATCTCCCCGCTGTAAGAACTCACTGGGCGCTGCTCCTTTTTCAGGGCTAATAACTGTGATAACAAGTCGCCCAAATTAACATCAATGCTGTCAACATATATGGGACCATTCTGTTCTTCACAATAAAGTGGCTTGCTTCAAAATCTCCAAAGTATGCACTAAAAGCTTCTTGAAGTAACTATATGTAACTTTTAAATGTTTCTAAATCTGTGATTTTTCATCTGATGATCATGAATAACCTGTAACAGCAAACAAGATTAACAGTGAAAAGAACACTATTTATTTATATAGTTTTTATTAATGCCTTTGTCCGGATCAGATTTTTCCTGTGAAGTCACAAAATGATTTACGGCAGGTAGACGACGCTACAGTAAAACATTCTGACGGGTCACAGATTTTGGTGTAACACCAGAAAAACCTCAGCAATACAGTGAGTCTACAGCACCGTGAAGAAAAGACCTCTACGACAGCAGGTGTGGTAGAAACACTACTGCTTTTGTCCAGAGGGGCCGCTAGAATCAACACAAACTGAAAGTTACATATAGCCTACAGCTTTAATCACCGCCCAGGCGTCGCCCAAGCGTTCTTACAGTCACTGTTTATCAAAGTCACTTTCATATACTAATTAGACATGTAAATGTCCATGTCCATATATAAAAAAAAATCACATGTAGATTCTTAGATGTGTAAAAATTACTTCTATTTGCACTTCGGGGGCAATCAGCCAGGAAAAGCATGGCGAAAAGACTGGAAGTGGTGTCAGACCGGAGGTGTCCAGATATGGCCAATAGCCGCGAACGGTGTCCAAACATGAACACAGTTCACAGGTTAGTTTCCAGAATCCAGAATTGCAGTC
Source organism: Perca flavescens (assembly GCF_004354835.1). Classification (NCBI taxonomy): domain Eukaryota; kingdom Metazoa; phylum Chordata; class Actinopteri; order Perciformes; family Percidae; genus Perca; species Perca flavescens. The sequence goes on along the minus strand of NC_041332.1, from coordinate 42,728,707 downwards.
ATACCCTGCAGCAAACAGGGGCGTGGGAATGAATGCAGTCTCCTCTCATCTCCATACTGACAGCAGACTACAACTGCCTCATTCATCTGTGCATTAGCTAAACACACTTGATTACAGGTGGCAAAGGTTTTGTTGTCAGTTAGATCCTAGTGTCAGCTCCTTAAAAGCAATCATCAGCTAACAACATATTAAATACCATTTGGCAGATAGTTTGCCTACAGACAGAAAAATAGAAACCGCTCTGGTGCAATCCACAGCAACAGTCATGTAATAACAAATACTACTTTTGGCCAACAATATTATTTTATTTATATTTTAAAGATAAAAAAAATAAATAAAAAATGGTGTGGCATTTTAGGTCTTTATTTGATAGGCCAGCCTAGACATGAAAGAGGACAGAGACAGGGAATGACATGCAGCAAAGAGCCACAGGTTGGAACCAAACCCGTGACGGGAGGACCAAGCCCCTGCACACGGTGCGCACACTCCACCAGGTGAGCTACCCAGGCGCCCCAATCTTTTTTTATTCTAAACAAAATTTCCACTCAAGAACCAGTTGTCATGGAACCTTTCTTTAGACGTCCTACAATAGACCCAATCACAATGTTTGTGTACAATAACTTCCGGGTAGAAACCCCCTGTATGTACAATTTAACAGGGCTCAGCAAACAGGGGCGAGGAACGACTGGATATACTCTCATCTCATTCATCTAAAATGAATGTTTGATGCTTTCATATGTCTACAGATCTAATTTACCTGTTGGGTCACAGACTAAAGTATGACTCCACCCAAACTATTAGTCAGTCCGACCGGTGGTGACATGTTGCTGTTCCTAACCCTAGATTTGGTTTATCAAAGACACTAGCAAAGCAACATAGGACAGAAAATAATTACAGCAGAAACGTCAGACAGGTCGGACCTCCGTGTTTGACTATATATCTTTAAATGTTACAGCTACGACTGAAAATGACAGACAATATTAAACAAGTTTGCATATTTCACATACTGTATCTCCGCAATTCAAATGGACTGCCATTTGTCTAGCCGGACGTTTCTACAGTATATAGCATACCTTCTAATGGGGCCTCAGTGGGAATCAAATACCACAAGCTGGCAGTGTTAGTGTCACCTCTTTTCATTGAGTAACTAAAAGGATTGTTAGCGATACCTTTACCTCAGCCTCTCTTACTCTGTACAGTTTTCAATCCGCAGGATTATGTGAGAGCACTGTACTTTCTGTTCCAGTGGAAACTCCACCCTCACAGAAAACACCTCTAAAAGAGCATGAGGATTAATAATTCATTGATATCCATGACCACTCACCCTCCCCTTTTATAAGGCTTATGTTAGCACCTTACCTGTCAAGCAATTCAAACAACTCTATACGGCATCATTAAAGCCTGGAGGATGGGTAAATACGAGACAATTACTGTGTGTTGATAGAAATGTAATGTGGTTCCCATTCAAAGGAAGGAAGCGCAAAGCTCGGGGGGAGGAAAATGACTTAAAGCTGGTTGAGGGATGATTTATTTAAAGGGCACTTTACAAGCCGAGTTCCATGCCACATACTACGGACGGTCAGAAGTTCAGTCACGTACGTCGTTTTGTGCAGCTCGAGAAGGGTATTACCAGGAAATAGAAATCCCTGCCGCCATCATCATGAAGGATGCTCACACAATCTGTTTGGTAATGGGGGGGTTGTTTAAGCAGGTTATTACCATTAAAATCCAAATAGAAATAAAGCAACAGACCTGATTGTGAAGTTAATGCAGCGTGGCCCCATTTTACAGCCACTTTCAATCTCTCATAGATAAACCACTAGATCACTTTAATTAGACAATGTGTTAATTGACTGCAGGTCCTGGGGTGTTATGTGTCAACATTAGTCTCCATCAGTGACAACCTCCCACAGGCACGACACCATTCACTCTGACAGAGAGTGAGATGCAATACTGAGAATGATTGTGTTTGTGTGTGTGTGTGTGCGTGCGTGCGTGCGTGCGCGTGCATATATATATATATTTTTTTTTTTCCTGTAAGTTAGGATTTGTAGGATGGGACGTCTCTGTAGCACCACAATACAGAAAGGTTAGACACATATTTTGCCTTTGACAAATACTGCGCCCCGCCTGTGATTTGGATATTGCACTAATCCATAGGGCTGCACGATATGAGGAACATATGCGATAATGTTTTTTTTTAGAGATCATTTTTTGGGGGCTTTTACCTTTATTGGATAGTGACAGTAGATAGAGATGAAAGGGGGAGAGAGATGGGGGGATGACACGCAGCAAAGGGCAGCAGGTCAGATTCGAACCCTGTGCCGCTGCAGGACTCAGCCTACATGGGGCGAACACTCTTACTGGGTGAGCTAGGGGTCGCCCCCACATACGACAATGTTGTTGAATATCACAATAACGATATTACTCGCAGAACAGATATTAAAATGTACTCAGTTCTGCCTTTCTGCTGCTTTCAGTATTCTTCTACAATACAACAAATTGGTTGTTGTATTTAAAACAAATAAAAGGAAATTGTTTCCAACATTCTTTTATGGACAAATTGAACATTATATTGAATATAAAAGGCTACACTAAAAAAAAGTGACAGATTTTAAAGTGCAGTTTTCTACTGATATTTTCTTTCAACTAACACAAAAGAATCTGTTTTGTGTCTATCGCGATGTGTCGCAGCCTTTCACGATGTGTATGTTGTGCCAGTTGATATTGCGATGACGATAAAAAAAACGATATATTGTGCTGCCCTACTGGTCCATATTGCAATGTCTATAAAATTGTGATTGAATGATGACAACTATGTTTCAGTATTACATACAGCAATGATACAAGGTGCATTCGAGTAAATCAGTAACTTTACATTTCCTATCAGTGGCGGAAGAAGTATTTAGATCCTTTAATAGAAGTAAAAGTACTAATACCACACTTTAGAAATAATCTTTTGCAAGTAAAAGTCCTGCTTTGAAAATGTTACTTAATTTAAAATATGTAAGTACCATCAGGAAAATGTACTTAAAGTATTAAAAGTAAGAATACTCAATGCAGAAAAAAACTCACAGTTTGGACACAATCCAAACAGTTGTGTGTTTAATGGTCTGATCATTTCAGCTGGACTTTATATATTTGGCCGTTATATTGTTGGGTTGTTTAATTTATAATAAAACATTGTATTTTATAAACTGCATGTGCTTTCTTTGCAAAAAACTGAATGTGTAAAGTAACTAGTAACTAAAGCTGTCAGATGAATGTAGTGCAGTAAAAAGTACAATATTTCTCACTGAAATGTAGCGGAGTAGAAGTAGAAAGTGGCATGAAAAGAAAAGACTCAAGTAGAGTACAAGTACCTCAACATTTCTACTTAAGTACAGTACTTGAGTAAATGTACTTGGTTACATTCCACCACTGGCTGTGAGTAAGTGACAACGTACCAATGCACGGCAGGGACCGTGTCTGCTGAAGGAGGGCAGAGAGGAAAAGAGGGGAAAAAGAGAGCAGAGAGAGAGAGAGAAACACAGCGTGCGGTCCGTCGCTTCGCTGTGGTCTGACATTATTACGTGCTCATCGCCTGGCCGCTCTCCCCGAGTTTGTCCGTGTTTGGGAAATGGCAAGGGACATCAACATTACAGGGCATCGCACTCGGCTCGGAAAAAAATACAAAAATAAACGTGGATAAGGTCAAGATGCGCTGTGCCTCAGGGACTTGGACGTCTCAAACTAAAAATCCTGATATTCTGTAAAAATCAATCCATAGGTGTTCCAACCATACCCCACCCTGGTAGGTGGTCGCCCACGTTCTCTGGGTAACCCAGGAAAAAAAGGCATTTAATAGAATAGAAATGAAACTAAATGAAATCTGACACTGGGGTGTACCAATGTAATTAACACACGTATCCTTCCGCACACATCTCTGTACGTCACACTCCCAGATAATGTCAGCACCCTTGTGCTGCCGAACAGGATCAGTGGCCAAGCGTGTGATTATACTCAACTCTCTGAAGTCGTAGCGAGGTGGCAAAGCGCCTCAGCGCCTCAGCCACCGTGGCAATCATACAGGAAACATAATGAGGCCATTAGGTTTGGCGAACGCAGCCTTCAAGCCTCTCGTCCGACCGGCTGGGTTCCTACCGAGCACGTGCTCACAGCTTCAATGCTTTCAGCAGCTCGATGTGATCCAAGATTGGCCGTTGTGCTGCCGCAGCCGATGCAATGCATCCTGATTGGATGGCTTCCTGAATGGCTTCCTTAATGTGGTAGTGTTTCCGCGCCGAGCGCTAAGGAGGGTTTTAATATTCTGTGACACTTTTAAGTGCATCCGCTGACCTTTAGCAGGCCTTATAAAATGCAATCTGAAATTGTGCTGACCTAGTTTACTTCAGGTAGAAGGAAAGAGCTGGACTTTTGTGTGGTGCAGTCATAAGGGTTAGATCTTTTTGATGGCAGTATGCGTTAGTGTGATATTCTTTTGCTTTATTTTTCTGGTTGCATTTCAAATGATGTGGTTAGCTGTACAGCTACTGCTTCCCACGCACAAAACCTTTGTAAGAAAGCGCTGCTTTGTCATTCTGCAAGGTTAACATCTGCACTACACATTAAGGCATCCCAAAATATGACCTTCCCTATACATTAGGTGACTCATCCTTACACATAGAATGTGAAAGCTTAGGCATACAGTGTTAGCATTAAGTGACATGGCATGCTTTTAAAACCCATACTGCATGAAATAAAAGAGGTCAGGGGTGAGCCTCAGCCCAACCCCGACTGTCCGTCAGTATGCATTCTCCATTCATGTTTTGTGGCACATGGCTTCTTGCCACAACGTTATACTGTACTTCCAAAGCTAAAAAACAAGGGACGGGCAACAAATTTGTAGACACTAATTAGATCACAGAGGAGAGATCAAGGGATAAGGGAGAAAAAGCGCGCTGGAAGGGTTCCATTATTTATGATATTCAAATTTTTTTTTCCCGTCCAATTTCTTCCTCCAGAGCAAAGGGCCACCAGGGTAGCTGGAGGAGGGAAGGACAGAAACAACTTTATAATGTATTACCATTAGTAATTTAGGCTGAGGGGTGAGATGGGTTGATGGAAAGTGAGTGGGAACAAGACCTGCCCCTACATCCTTAAATCATATCCCCAGGCTGCAGAGACCATGGTTTGGAAATACTACACAAGGCTCTGTCCTTGGCTCTCTGGGCTCTTTCTACAATGTGGATGGGGCACAACCATGACATGCAAATAGGCAGGTTGATGATAAAATATTCTACATCATTTTAAATTTTGTTTTGCAGGACATTATGTTCTTTCAAAGCAGGAATCAATTATCAACTCCTGTTTTGAAAGACATTCTGCAACAATTGTTAGTATTCAGGTGTTTTACCTGACCTAGTTATTTCTGATAATTTCATAAACAAAAATGTGTGTTATGCTTGAGTCAATAAAACCCCACTTAACAAAACTGGTTAAGACAAATAATAATCATATTTAACATGACTATATTTAACTTTTTAGTGTTTCTGAAACTCTGTCCTTTTTCACATAATGATCATAAATGACCTGTAACAGTAAACAAGACTAACAGTGAAAAGAACTCTAGTTTGATATAGTTTTTATTAATGCTGTTGCCCTGGTCTCATTTTTCCCACAAAGTCACAAAATGATTTTCAGCAGGTAGATGCTGCTACAGTAACATATTCTGATGGGTCACAGATTTCTTTGTTACACCGTAAAAGCCTGTGGTAGCATCCAGCCAGGTAAAAGGTAGCAGGAGATTTCTTTATATACAGAGGTGTCAAAAGTATTCCCATTCATTACTCACGTAGAAGTATAGATACTAGGGTTTGAAAAGACTTCTGTAGAGGTTGAAGTATCAACTCAAGCTTTTTACTCAAGTAAAAGTGTAAAAGTACTGGTTTCAAAACTACTTAAAGTATAAAAGTAAAAGTAATGTAAGGGGGGAAAAATGCCAATAAGGACAAAAGCTTAGCCCGCCCCACATGGGCCTATAGTTCACTACCCCACCTCCACAAAAAAAAATTTTCTAAAGGCCATAATGACTATAATGATGTTATATTAAAATCATACGTACAAACTCAGAAGGGCTGAAAAAGGTGACACATCTCTGAGTCTGTGTTTTTCAGACAACTGCAGCTACAGTCTGGTGTTACAATCCTCTCCAGTGAAATACAGACACACTTTACACCGTTTAGCTGTCAGCATTTTAACCGTGTTTACTCCAGCTGCTAGCTAACGCTAGGCTAACGTTACCTGCTGTCAAGTGTTTGTTAACTAGCGTCCTGTGCGGCGATGTTTCAGTTCCCTCTAACGTCCGTTTTTGGAGCATCAGAGAGAAGCGCAGGCAATTACGTGGCACTAATAAGACACTGAAATCCACGTTGCTATTCGGTCCGGTAGGTAACGGTCGTTAAGGCACCGGTGGCGTATTAGCACCGGGTCTGTGCAGGTGCAATGGATCGCGTACAAACCAATAGGGTGTCGGAATGGTATATGTTTATACTTCTCATCCAACCACAATCAAATTCACTCTCTCCGGATGGAGCGATTTATCTGGATAGGTTTTGTGTGTGTGTGTGTTTTTTTGAACAATGACGAGCCGGAATGAAAACAAGCCAAACTGAAATAGGAGTAACGAGGCTATTTTTAAAATGTGAGGAGTAGAAAGTACAGATAATTGCGTGAAAATGTAAGGAGTAGAAGTAAAAAGTATGCTGTAAAATAATTACTCCAGTATAGATACCCAAAATTTCTACTTATGTAAGGTAACAAAGTATTTGTACTTTGTTACTTGACACCAGGCCTAATAGTATTTTAATGTTATTTTAGTAGTTATCTGCTGTAGTTATGGCTGATACTGGGGACCATCACAGGAAAGAATGACATTTAACAAAGAACAACTAAAAGATAAAAGGGAAAGTGAAAGACAACGGGTAATAACGTGAGTCACACTTGGTCGGGGTTTAACAGATGGAGACAATTACGGGATTGTAAATGATTCTAAACCGTCCCTGAGGGCCAATTCAGGGTCAGTTTAGAATCATTTACAATCCCGTAATTGTCTCAATTTTTTTTTTGTCTATGTCTATGTAATATGTCTATTTTATTCATGAAATAACTTTACAATGCGTGATGTGGTTGTACGTCAGTGGCCGACATTCAATTTCCATTAAGCACCCGGTTTTTATTTCTTTTTAGTCCGTGTTTGTGTTGGCCTACCATTTTCTCTTACCTTGTCCCCCGGTACTTGTGTCAAGCATCCGTGGGTTTCATGAAATGCTGAAAAGTTATTATTATTACATTCTTTTAAATGCAACGATGCATCTGTACCTTATTCTCTTATTGTAAATGAATGATTTTCTGTCTGAGAAAAACATTCATTGCGACTATATGACCTCCTGGTAACGCTAACTCAATCTACAGTGGGTAATAAAGTACTGTGAAGAAAAGACCTTTACGACAGCAGGTGTGGTAAAAACACTACCACTTTTGTCCAAAGGGGCCGCTAGAATCAACACAAACGGAAAGTTACATATAGACACTTTAAGTATATCACTGGGAGAATCTGGTACAGCCTGAATCTAGAGATAAAACTAGAGATTATCTCTCATAGTCAAGTTTTTGTTCCGCTTCTTCCATGGTTGTTCGGTAAATTTAGAGAGGATTTGAATAGCTATTTTTATTCTCAATTGTTATCATTTTGGTGCTGGTGATTTTTCTTTGGGGCTGGCTAAAACCTCTTTGGGGGGCACCAAAAATGACTCTATGCAGGAAAAACCCTGGTATTGCATTTGTCTGGTCTTCAGCTCTAATTGTCTGCAACATGTGTGTTTTTTGTGCTAAACAACAATTTTACTTTCAAATGCCGCTATTGAAAGTCTGCATGTGTTCCTCCGGGCCTCAAAAGGGAGTTTAGGAATTTCAAACACACACAGCTCCATTGATGACTTGCCAGATATGACTGACCGGTCGCTGTGTGACTTCTCATGACTATTAAATACCACTCAAGTGGAGCACAATCTTAATTTCCTCCCGCCCCCCATCCCGTCTCCAACGGATGAAGGACTTCAAAGAGAGCGCCATGTGCTACGGTACATGAAAAAAAACGATCAAGGAGTGAAAGTGTAGCGCTCACCAGCTTAAAAGATGAGACTCTGTCCTGAACTGTCGACAAAATATGCCGATATTTGTAGTCACAGTTTTCCTATAGAAACATTAATTATAGACGCTGCTGGGAGGAAATCTCAAGGTTCCCTTACAAGAGATGAATGTTTCAAGATCACACTAAAGGAGGCACTGCTAGTGCTATCCATTTTGTATTCAAGCTGTCAGTCACAATGCCATTATGCTCATGATGGCAGAGGGCGGGGGGGGGGATATCACAGCCTCAAAGAGAAAGTGTCAGGAAAGAAAGTGTCACTTTGCTGTAGGGATGCTTCATTGGAATTATGACCATGAATATAAGAAATGACAGTCTCAACACTGCTACCTCTCCATTCCCAGTTAATATCTACGGTTAAGGCTTCGACATAACCTGCGTAAGCCTGAGGCAGAGACACAAAGACAGATACAAAGGGAGGCAGGGCAGCGGGGGCAGAGACAGCTAGTTGGACAGGTACAGGGAGACAGTGAGAGTGCATTAGCCTTGTGCACACGCCTCAGAGGGCACCTCGTTCCCCCCCAGGGAACCCACAGCAACGTCAAGTCCTTCCAGAGCTAGTCACAGTACAAGACACGGCCGACCAATCTGCCTGAAGTAAGACTGAGAGAAAGTCTCTAGACCAAAGAGGTTGTAGTAAATGTATGGTCGATTTTGGGGCAGTCAACCAAACAGCGAAACCAGTCAGCCATCTGAGATTCATTTACATTTATATTCTCGGCGTTTAGTCCAACAGAATTAAACGGTTGAGCAGTTACTGTAGGAGCTTGGTATCTTGGCTTAAGGTCAGTGGAATGTCTGCCAGTCGCTCGAGATTAGGGTTGGTTCTTTGCAATTTCCGTTTTTTCTTTCGAAATGGTGCTGGTGCGTAAACGGCGCCTGAACCGATACTTCGAAAAAATAGAAGAACGCAAAACGACAGCTGCAACATTAATTGTTGTCCTTCGGGTCACCGGGACCCGATGAAATGACATCACATAGTACACACTTTAGCTGCAGACTGTTGTACATCGCGGTGTGAAATACAGCCCCCCGTTAGTAGGGCTGGGCATCGTTCAAAATCTTTCAATACCTCAGTTTCGATGCCGGTTCCCTAACGATACTTTTTTCGATACCATATGTTTTCAAATCCATTTCGACATCAAAAAAATACATTAAACACCTTTTCCACCTTAATTGTGACGTTATCAAAATTAAAACATTCTGGTAACACTGCTCACTCAGCGTAACATTAATAAAACTGGTGGTGCTTTTGGATAGGGGTGCGCCAGTCAGATACTCCAAAATTAACAAAAAAAGAGAAACCTTTTTGCCACAACATGAACATATTATAAATAATAAATAAATAAATGACATTGTGTACAGACTTATATTGAACTAACTAAAATGCAAAGGAATGTAAACAACAAAGACTTTTTAGTGAAAACTGCATAATGACACAAACTTTTAACAATAAACTTGTGACTGCCCTGTTGTCAACATTGAACTAATGGAGAACTAAATTAAGTGCAAAGGAATGGAATTGAATTGCCTTGTTGCTGAAAGGTGCTGTAGAAATAAAGTTGCCTTGCCTTACAACCTCAGCCTGTCAGTCAGTCACCAGGGCATAGAAACCACTGCTGTGCCTGCTTGTCTCAGAGGAAGTGTAACGTCAACAGCACCGTGACCGCTTTCACATCTCCATTAATATTGTATCGCAGCAAACGCTGTCTGCATGAAGTTTTGAAAACTGTAACCGCACTTGAAGAGAGCCGACGTAGTTTGCGGGAGTTTACTCCGTCAGCACCTCTGCGCACGTGTGTGTGTGCGCGTGTGTGTGTATGTCGGAGCTTCGCTCTCTGTCAATATGCAGAGAGGATAGATAAGCTTGCGCTTACGCTCTCTCAGGTACCAGAATTTTGTACCGTTTGATTTAAAGTGAATTGGTCCACGGTAGTACCAACGTAATTCAGTCGGTACCCAAATAAGTACAGAGTTCTTTACCCAACCCTACACGGTAGACCGTTTAGCTGTATACCGTTTTATATAGGCTTACACACATGAAAACCACTAATCTATATGCGAAATTCCATGAATATTAGTGCAGATTCCCTCTTGTTAAGACATTCAGAATGAAATTGCACAAAATGATAAATCGCCTGATTAAACCTCTCCCCGTGTCAGTATATCTATGGAACTCCTGCTACGGCGTGTGATTGTAGGCCTAACGCTTTTAAGCTAAGCAGCAGCGATGGTCGTGGCCACTGAGTGGAAGGTTAAACCATAGCAATCTTGCTACTCAATGTTTTTCAAAGGTTGGCTATCACTATGTTACAAAGGCAGTGATATATTAGACAAATGTATGGCCACCGTTTGTAAACCCATTCATATATCAGGCATTTGCAGCCTACAATGTGCATTTGTTTTAGTTCGTCAGTATTTCTGTGAGATATTAAACTGCTTGCATTAATGCAACCATTCTTGGCTTAGTTTCACCAAGATACAGACAATATTTGCTTGGTACAGAGAGCTTCAGGAGCTGCATGAACTTTTAGCTAGCTAGCTAGCTAGACTATGAATCCGCTATAGATAGATAGATAGATAGATAGATAGATAGATAGATAGATAGATAGATAGATAGATAGATAGATAGATAGATAGATAGATAGAAACACTATGAACAACCACATTAAGACAGTTCTGAAAACCTGTTTAGATTATGAGCTGCTCATAACATTTACCACAAAGCACAACGCATGATGATATACATGGCAGTCAAAACCATAAGCAGAGATTAAAGTTGATTCAGCCACCTACTCTTAATTTCGCTGACACACTAGCGCCTGTACTCGGTACTTACGTTTTGACAGCTAGTGAAGTGATATCAAAGAACCATAGCAAAGAACACAGTCTGAACGTACCAGAGAAATGGTACAGCCCAATGGGGAGTGAGGGTTTGAAAATCGCATTTCATAAGATTACTTCCTGAATTGTTACAATTTTGGATAAACTAACATTATATTTTATTACATTATTTTCAGTATCCCTCCCCCAAACTATTATTTTCATCCCTTTTGGGAGGGTCCAAGTCTCATCTAGCGGGGGGGTCGCCAATACCCCCCGGTAATTCGAACACTGGGCTTAACGTTACCTGCTGCCAAGTGTAGTGTTGATCTGAAGTTTGTGATGACGTTTGTCCCCGATGTCAGACAGCTTTGCTCAGCTCTGCTCTGATTGGTCCAGCGTGAGAGTAGATTGACTCTCAGTCATGCAGATCACAATCACCTGAGTGATGAATGTGTTTTTGTATTTATATTGCTTGTTCTGCTTTGGGTTGGTGATCTGATATTGCCCAAAGAAGCTCTCTGTGTGATCGAAACTTTGCAGAGTTCAAATTGCTGGGAGCTTTTTATTTAACACAGTGTGTGGAGCTTCTTCCTAAATTCGTGCCCTAATTCACTTCACCCAGCACCTGAAGAAGTTTATTTGGACGTTACTCACAAAAAGAAATTGGGTTTTGAATGTCAAGGCATTTTTCGGTACTATTGAGGCAATTCGGTCGGTGCCTTAAAAATATTGAATTTGGTACCCAGCCCTACTCTCTCTATTAAAGTCAGATTAAAAAAATAGCGTAGCGTATAATGGGCTGTGAATAGACCGGGAAGGTTAAGGTGGCTGAACCAAGCTGGTCATCCATCCAACCAGCTGGTCACTCCTTTAGTCAGCCACTCGCTCTTCCTCTAATTTAACTACTGCTGCAGTTCAGTTAGAGGACTTCAAGCTCAATCTCCCCATCCTACCACTCCATTCATCACCAGGACAAGCACCAACGGCCAATGAAGATTAAGTAGCAGATCTCCTCTCTTGAGGATGCTCTCAAGGCCAGGCCTGATTTCCCTTCTTCTTCTTTTTTTTTGCCACGAAAGAAAGAAAAAGACTTAAATAAAAAGGTCTCAGTCTGCAGGATAATTAATAAAGATTTAAAGCTGAGGGGCAGCGGCACAACATAACCTCCCTCGCCCTCTCTATCCATCCAGCACACACTCATGCAGTCAGACGCACACTGTGAAGGAATATGCACGCACACAAACATGTTCCCCCTCACAGAGCCTCAGTCTTCACTGCGGGATAAAAAACAAGTTCATGCACCATGTCATAATCAGCTCAGACAAGGCTGAATATGTGGGATATTTTTTTTTTCAGATGGAATAAAGCGAGAGGAACAGCCACAACAACAAATTAAGATTGTAAAAGCACAAAAAAGAGCCCATCGGCTCCCTGAGAGCTTACATGGCTGTGTAAATGACTGATTCATTTTGTCTCATTATTCTCTTCCTATGAGGGCCCCCTCGTGTAAGATGGGGCAGGACTTTTTATCCATTTCGGATGCACAATAGGCTTGAATGTGGTCAGTGTCAGTAAGTGGGACTATTCATTGCTGCTGTAAAGATGTACACGTCATGGCAGCAGGTTGCCTCTGTCTTTGACCTGAACAGTTATGTTGTGACACACAAAGGTCTGCATGTTGTCCTTCTGCACCCAGAGAGCAAGGGAACCTATTAAGATTACAGTTTTGATTATATATATATATATATATATATATATATATATATATATATATATATATATATATATATATACACACACATATATATATATATATATATATATATATATATATATATATATATATATATATCAGGCACGGCGCCAGGATTCCAGTTTTGGATAGGCCAGACCAATTGTGGGTGGGCCTTAAATTAAAAACGTTATCAAATCCCTGTTTAACCTAATAAAAATGACTGGCTAATATTCTGTTATATTATATATATTATATGTGCTTACATAATTAAGATTGTAATAGCTTGATGCTATTTATATGTTGTTGCATTGTAAAAAGTTTCGGTGCAAAGGACGGACCTATCCGCGATGGCTCTCCTTGGTTCTGCCCAAAAGAAGAGCGTTTTGGACTCTCCATTACCACCATACCTGGCTGTGCTATAGCGCATCTCTCCTAACCTAAGGCCTATCGACTGTAAAAGTGAATCAGTCAGGAATCTAATATTTCCCCAAAACATAGTTTAGTTCTGCTCGTATAACATGAGGCCGAATATTTCATAATTCTTTTCAACTGTTTTAAGTTTTCAACAATATACAGATCAACAACACTGCCCGACAGTTTCAATCAATACTCGGCCACAGAACGTGTTCATTGACAACGTCATCTGTCATGTAAAACAAGACTCAAGTTATTTCCTTACTTTAGTGTGATGATTCATGTTAAAAACATGTTTAACAAAAATAAATAAATAGCATTAATAGCCCTAAAGCATTATTGGCCATAACAAGAGAAAACCATGAGGGAAAAAATAACTTGACAACAGTAACAAGCTGTTATAGAAATAGAACTGCGCCTGCAGCTTCTGTAGCGGGTTATGAATTGATTATTTTAATCCATACATCTCATATAACGACATAATACAATACAGGCAAAGTAGCCACATACCTCACTGTTATCCTCTGGCGGTCCTACACAATTAAACTCAGCAGAAGAAGTGACTGGATACTTTAGCACTGGTTGAGTTGCGGGCTCATCCACGGAAGACCGATCCACAGGGATATATCCATAGGGGCTATATCATCCACTCGCGAGGCAGAGGCAGAGGCATTAGCACCGGCCCTGGTCGCGCTAACCGCGCTAGCCGCGTTAGCATCCTGCGGTGGCCGAGACAAAGATGTGCTCGGCGTTGTGGATCTCAGCTCTCCTTCATCTCCTGGTTGCAGCGATGACTCTGAGACCGTTCATGCACGTTTAAGGTACCTAAACAACGACTGTTGCAACCTTGTCCTTTACTGGAAATGATTTTCACACTCTCAGATCACTGGGAGCTAGCCTAGCCTAGCCTAGCCTAGCCTAGCATACCTACAAGCTACATCCGATCCGAACCTCACTGTCTGCTGAACTTGCGCAGAAACATAAAAATAGACATGACCAGTTTTTTTAAATTGTTTTTGAAAACTAAACATTTAGACCATTTTAGCACAAATTATGAGATTATTTGCCGATTTTAAATAATTTTTCACCAAATTATAATATATTAATTAATTAATGTTTTTTGAGGAAATGTTTTGGGTGGGCCTGTTGAAAAGTGGGTGGGCCTAGGCCCGTCAGGCCCACCCATAACGCCGTTTTGCTGTGATTTTTAAAATTGATTGTTTTCCCTAGAATCAATATTGTGTATATATATATATATAATATATTTTGATTTTATTTTCTACCAATGATTCACCTTAATGTTTTCCACCGATGTCGACTACATCATCTGTTTCCAGCAAAACAGAGTGAAAGCAGAAAATGCAGAATATCCATGTTATGTTCTTCTTCATGAATTAAATAAATGTCAGACTGACTGACTGACTGACATGTGATGTACACTTTTTAGAAAACAATCAGTTATTAGAAATGCCTCATCATATATTGTTTTTATTCAAAGAGACAATATATCAAATGATGTTTTTGTTAAAGAAGGAAAAGAAAATAAGCAATACTCAATACAATTGAATCGCAATACTTCTAGAATCACAATAAATACAAATCGAATATATATATATATATATATATATATATATATATATATATATATATATATATATATATATGTGTATATTTTTCACAGACTCTTAAATTGAGCATTGAGTATTCCTGACGTATTTAGAAAAAAAAATAGAAATTGGGCGAATGTTTGGAGTTTGTGGAGTCAGTTGACTTCCACACTGTAGTACCATGTTCACCATCAGCCATTCTCTTGAATGACTTCCAATCATCATATCCATAGCACAACACCTAATAATAATTTCCTTTTACATTATTCAAGAGATTTGCACCATAAATTAATACAGAAAACTTCAACAGAAGGCAGGAAATGAAGTGTGCGATATGCTGATTAGACCTCTGCTCATGTTAAAGGTGGGCCAGAGCTCAGATGGGAATGTATTATGTCACAAATTCTTTCTACCAATAAGAATTATACAGCTGTCATTTGTCCTGCCCAAACAGGTGCACTAGCACTAACAGGGGACTCAGGAAGATGTCAACTCAATCAGTCCATACACACCCACACAGTCCTGGGAAGAGGCTCAATCAGCCACATTAACTGAAAACACCTTTAAATACATTCTGCTCCGCCCATTCTGTGTCCCCAGGTGTGGGACAATTGACTTATTACTTATCGATGGGAGTGTCTCTCAGTAAACAAACTTCTTTTTTTTTATGTCTGTGATATTTTCCAACGCACCTGCACAGAATAATTGTTGTGCGGGTGGTTTCCTTCAGAGAGCAAATGAATGTTCGGAAATCGTGTTAACTGATAAATTAAGTGGTTAGAATAAGAAAATAAATCCCTTCATTTCTATATGTTATGTCCATGCGGTCATGCTCCTACAATTCAGTGCAGCATTTAATCCCTGAGCCATGCCATTATAGGCACCGTTGTTTCAAGGAGGCACACATCTTCTGGATGGAAGATAGACCCCACCTCCAAATACTGAACACCCCCTGTCTGCTGTAATGCATTCAGGGCTGACACCTTTACATTCGCAATATAACGACTGTATCACACTTCACCTACTATATTTTTTTTTTAAAGAAAAAGGTCCAAAAGAGTCAATAGAACTGAATGAATACATTCAGTTTTTTTTTTAGGTATTCAGTAAACTCCAAGATTCGGGGTAGCATGAGCTGTCACACAGAGGAGAAATGCATACACTAATCTGAAGAATTGAAGGGCTTATTGGAGATTGAGCAATAATTTATGACTCCCTCCTTCCCCAATCAATTAGTTTGGATGAAAAACCTTGCAACGTTAGGGAGGAATGAATCATGCATTAGCATATCTAAAATTTGGAGCAAATAAATCAAATATTTCCTACTGAGGCTATACATCACGACAAACTAAATATCATACTCAAACTGCACCACTCAGACCACGCGCAGAGAGAGAGAGAGAGTTTTCTGTAATTTTCTGGAAGAGTCAAAAGGTCGCGACCGAATACATCTCACACTCGCTGCACAAAGTCTGGCATTTAGGGAACAGTGTGCACCGGTGCGCATCTGTAGCTTCTACATGCACCTGTTAACAGTTGAAGCACAACTCCGCTGAACGAAAGAGCGCAGAGTCTCCGCTCTGTGCGTCACGGAGTTAGTTCACGTGGACTGAGTATAGTCGGGAAAAGCAACAGAATATATGTGGGGGGGTGAATTAGAGAAAACCATGGTTTACTTACGCTGCTGTTTTGCCCCGACCAGTAAACCACCGCGTGGTTATGCGCAGAGTCCCCCGTCAGAGAAAAAGTGCTGCTGCTGATCTTGGGCTCATCCTGCCGGTTATCCGCTCTCCCCCCTTCATACCTGTTCCATCTGAACTCGGACCTGCCCTGCTTGGCTCCGTCAAACAATGAGCCCCGATCCCCCTCCGGAGCGCGCGCATCCACGCCAGCGCGGCCGCTCCGCCCGTGCTCTGAGTCGCTGAACTCTGCAAACTCAGGACCGCTTCTCTTCGCTCTCCGTAGCGCAGCATCCTCAGCCTTCTCTGGCTCCCCTGCCTCATCGCTGCCGCGGTGGCTCTCTTCCCTGGACCCTGGTGCATCTTCCTCTGCGCTAACTCCATCGTCGTCCTCCACTCCCGTATTTTGCTCCCCGAGTTCCCTAAACTCTACTCGGATGTTTCTTAGGGTATCCGGCTCCTGTGTCGGGTCAGTGCGCATCGCCAGTAATTCCTCCAGGTGAAGTTGAACTGGCGACGTGCAAGATGCGCAAGTTATCCCCGCCGTGGCATGTTGTAGGGTATGAGCGGCGATCATCACCCAGATACCCAGAGATAAGTGCAAGCCTGGGCACAAGCCAGCCCAAGTCTCCATCGCTGCCTGGCAGAGATTTTGGGTTGGGGGGGTAAAGGAGCGTTGGACACCTTAACTCCCTTTCTCTCAGGTCGATATGGAATAACTGACGCCTCGATTGTCCGCCTGGTTGTTTGGGGAGGAGGGGGGGAGAAAAAAGTGCTCTTCAGCGAAACTGTTCACGTCCAAGGATCTTTGGTCGGGAAAGCCACCACACAGGAGGGAGGAGCTGTGTAGCAGCCAGCTGCCGAGTTTGCAGAGAGAGAGAGAGAGAGAGAGAGAGAGAGAGAGAGAGAGAGAGAGAGAGAGAGAGAGAGAGAGAGAGAGAGAGAGAGAGAGAGAGAGAGAGAGAGAGAGAGAGTTTTTGTTTTTTGTTTCTTACATTTGACACTTAACGATTTTATGTGAATATACTGCTGTTTCTTTAATGACCCTAATCATAGCACACACGCGCACACACGCACGTATTATTTTTTTCCATGATTTTCGAATGTATGTATTTTAGTTTACTCAATGAATTGTGTATATTTTTTTCTTATCTCATTATTATTATTGTATTGTATTTGCCTTGATGCTTTAGCAGTATTGTTTTCCTTACATTCATGCCAATGAAGCAATTTGAATTGAATTGAGAGGGAAAGAGAGGGAAAGAAGGAGGAAGAGAGAGAGAGCGAGAGAGAGGAAGAGAGAGAGGAGCTGTCCGTGGTGCTGATTCTCTCTTAGATCTTAGCAGCGCAGAACAGTCTCATGGTCTAAAACAAATCCTATACCTTACAGGCGTACATTAGAGAGAGAGAGAGGGAAAGAGAGAGAGGGGGGAGCTGTCCTGGTGCTGAGTCTCTCTCTATTCTTGAGGTAGGTTAGATCTTATCAGCGCAAAACAGTCTCATAGTCTGTATGGTAATATCATATCTCATGGACTAAAACAAATCATGAAACATACAGGCGTATATTAATGTCATTTTTCTTATAGTCTTATTGTGTGTTTTTCTTTGCAGTTTTCTAATATTACATATTCCAGTCTTAGCAGGATCACCCTGGATTGACGCAATTAAAATAACGCAGTGGATAAATGAAATCCAAACATTATATCACACATAAAATGATCAGATAACAGACACAAGAAGTCATATAATATGCAGTGTCTTATGTAGAGCTTGATCAGACTTGCTCTTCTGTGTCACAACGCAACAGTTTAGTGGGGCGACAAATCCACTTTTTGTGTAACCATTGCTGACTTGTATTCAACCACAAAGTGTATTTTCTTTACGCTGCAGAGGCACCGTTGCTCTGTCCGGAGCTTAGCACCGCCCAAGATGATTGTGATTAGTTTAAAGAAATGCCAGTAAACCAGAGCACGTTTTTCTCCCATCCTGGAATGCTGTGTAGACTAGCCAAACCCTCCTATGCAGCGCTGTGGAGAAAGGTCTGGCAATGCAAGACTATCATCATTATAATAATAATAACAATTAAGCCGATTGTAAAGTTGCAAAATAATAATGCAAAATATATATATATATGATGCATTTCATGATATACAGCCCTACAGACAGAAACCAGCATCCTCCACTTATGTATTATTTTACAAATTATATTTGTCACTTCTGTCATTGTGGTATGCCAACACAGAGCATGCCAATCTTCCATTCTCACACCAAACTCAACATAAGAATGAGGCAGGAGCATTTCCTTCGCTGTAAGAAGACTGGGTCAGCCTGACGGGGGCAGAACACTCACTGATGGATTGGGAAGAATTGGCAGGGAGTTGCACCACTCCTCTGGGGGAAATAAGGCAGCGCCTAGAGGCATACGAGAGAGAGGGAGGGAGGGAGGGAGGGAGGGAGGGAGGGAGTGCTGGGATACAGTGCTTCTGCGCATCAAGGACTTAGAGTGCGGATGACATGGTGACATAAAAGCAGGAAGTGTGTGTGTGTGTGTGTGTGTGTGTGTGTGTGTGTGTGTGTGTGTGTGTGTGTGTGTGTGTGTGTGTGTGTGTGTGTGTGTGACAATGAGAGTTTGTATGAGTGAGTGAGTGCCTATGCCTAAGTGCAGCAGGGTTGTTCATTAGTGATGTGGCGTGTTGTGCCCTTGTCTATCAACTTGACTGCCCACAAATTGCCCATCAGGGAATACTTAGGGGACTGGTTCCGAATTTCAACAAAATTTCCAAACATATCAATGTGAAAAGGGGATATCTGGGATTTATGGACTTCTAACTGCAGCTGCCGAGCAACCAGAGACACTTTCTAGTGTCAAAATATCAGTTGGAGGGAACCAGCACAGTATCAGTATACAGACATAATCTATATACTTTTTAAATAAAATGGCAATTTAAAAACTAATTGACAATGTGAAAGTAGTAAGGGTCCGTTCACACCAGCAAAAGTTAATCCGGCGATTCTCCACAGGGTTGTGTGGCGGTAACCTGACTCCGCCAGATGATCGCTTCCCATTTGCTCGGCATATCCATCTGGGAACTTTCCGTTTGTAGAACTTTTGGGAAGGGGCAGAAATACTGGTTAGCTGATTGGATAAACCATCTGTCTATCACCTATGTTGGTGATAGACGGGCCAAATCAACCAATCAGATCCACGAAGCGTATGAAAATACAACCACAAGCCCAAGATGCCAGACTGATCTGAGAGTGGAAAACTGGAGCTCGCCAGATCAGGACGGTCTCACGAGGCTAGTGTGGCGGTGGGAGTGTCACTGAAACGGCTTTGTGTGACGTTGTGTTGTGTTCCATCGGTGGAGTCGCCCCCTGCTGGAAATGAGAAAGAATGCAGGTTTAAGGCACTTCCACATTGGCTTCACTTTTCAGACCCTGAAACTTTGTCCATTCTTTTTACAGTCTATAGTTCCAGCTATCATAACAGCAGTACTTGTGAGACATCTCTAGTGGTAAAGGAAATATGTTAGCCCTAGCAGTCGTATCCAAACCACCATCTTTTTCCTAAACTTACCTAGTCGTTTTGGTTCCTAAACTTAACTGTAATCGCAGCATGACGCTCACTTTTTCTGGCTAAACTCCACCACCACGGCCCCTGAAAGCACCATCATCTGGCGATGCCTGTAGCCGGTCACAGTCACCTGTTGGCGGCTAAACAACTGCCGCTGGTAGCCGGCGTCCTGGAGCTCGGTAGCGGCTAAACACAACCAGCAACTGCTGCTCTGATTTGATCGTTCTATTTTAGGTATATAATATAGGGCTTATTGGTAAAGTAGCATGAATCACTTTGAGAGGGGGGTACATTTTGTCCCCACCGGTGATAAAAACATAATTCAGCAGAGGCATGGATATGTAGACCAGAAAAGGGGGAAATCCTACGCATCCCCCCCCCGCCCCTGGAAAATAACACCCTGGTTGTAGCCAAAATGATCATCAGCGGATGTCAGCATAACAGCAGTAGTAGTGAAACTAGCAGCTGGTAAAGCAGTAGTGTCAGTATTATAGCAGTATTAGTGAAATAATAATGCAAGTAAGAACAAGATTGGTAGTTTTAGTCGTTAGGGTATATTTTTAAAATTCAATTAGACTGGAGTGATAAAAGAAGCTGTGCAAATGATGGGCCAGAGCTGGCTTCACTCCAGGTTTCCCACAGCTGTTTATAGCTCACCGCTTAATGAATGACAATCTTCACTAAGGTCATAAGATTCCAATACTCTTATTAAACTGAACACATATTTACCACACGTATATGGCCATATACAAGAAGTTGCCAGTTTTAGGTGCGTCTGTGTTGTGTAAGCGTAGCCAGACTTTTAACAGAGTATTTTTACACCGTAGTATTAGTACTTTTACTTAAATGAAGCATCTGAATACTTTTTTCACAACCCTGTGAAGCTGTAATTTTAAAGGTAGAATAGCTACATAATGTTGCTTTATCCCCCTGTAAAACAGCAATTTTCGTTTCTTTTTTCCAGTGGGATCAATCTTCTCACCTAACTTTTGGCAAGAAAGTGAAACATATTTCCTAAAAGGACTATGGTCAGGCAGGCCATCACCTAAGAAAAACTCTAAGCAACTCAGATCAACACCGAGACAGGGACTGTGGACTGAATTATTTCAGAGAGACACATGTAATGAGATTTTAATGAAAGTGAATGAAAGTTCTCATCTCTTGTGATGATGCCATTCATCAATTACTGTATCTTACTAATGGAGTGGAAATTACTAATCCCTTTTTAACAATAAATCAGATGGAATTTTTCAAATCAATCCAAGTAAGTATGTATTTTGCAACTTGGATAAAGCACTGCACCAAAAAGGAGCTGTTAATTTAATGTCTCAGATATGCCACACACATTATCTCACAGCTATATGAAGCTGTCTTTATGGGTTAGGGTGGCCTGCTGCTTTAAGAGCACCCTTCAAATCATGTGTCAAACTGAAGGCCCATGGACTGAATCCGGCCCCTCACAAATTTTTATCCGGCCCGCATATCAATTTAGGTTCACAATAAATTTTGACCCGTCTAGTTGGGCGCCAAACAAAAAAAACGGGTAACCGTTTTTCAAACTGCAACTATACGACACTCAAAGCAGAATTTTGTAGATTTGCCGACTTTGAGGGTCAGAAATTCCCCCAGAAGCAGAGAGTTTTCATATTCAGACTATGAATCAGGTTGCTGTGAGTCGACTGTGTGGTAGCCTGGTTTTAAAAATGTAATCATTGTTTTGCTTGATTAACTCTATAATGGCTGAGGAACTTTTTTGCTGACTTTTGTAGGGCTTTATGTCGACCAAACTGTAAGTGAGAAGACTATATGTTAGGCCCTCTGCCCTGGTGTAGTGTTGCTGCCTTGTCTCTCTCTCCTCCAAAATGTACTTGACGTGAGAATGTGCGGGCCTTCCGCAAAGTCTTTTCTGGATCTGTAACGGGGCGAATTCTAACAGAAAAGTGCTGAAAATCACTAAACATGACAAAATAAAGTTTCCACTACAGTTACTGGCATAGGTCTGTAACGTTGTCTATGGAAAAAAAAAATGTATATCCGCTGATACTCCATAAAAGTTTGATCATTTATGTGGATAATGTTTCACATCTTTCACACACCTGTTTAATTCACAGGCTACGTAATCTCTGTTAAACATGAGGACGGAAAATGATTGATAAATCCACTTAGAAAATACTTTCAGTCATCCTCTTTATTTCCCATAGATGAAATATCTTACTCGCGGAAAATTACACGGAAAATGCAGTAGTGTCTAGAGTCTTTAGTTGCTGAGGCTCAGACATCCAAGTCACACAGGAGGCGGGACGCACGGATCCATCTCCCCAGGAACAAACGCTGTGTCGGGGGGGACTAACTCATGTGATGCTTCATTAATCCCGTGGATGATTTGTAGGCTATAAATTGAACAAGGTGTACCCGGTCCACCAAACAATGGGCCGTCTTGACTGTCTTAATTCTGCCCATATTTCTGTTACTGTAGTCCTATTTCCTATTTCATTATTTCATCCATGCGTGGCACAGAGGATCCGTGCGCACTGTCACCTGCCGTGGAGACGCTGGCCTCACTAACCTCTCCTCCTCTGAGTCAAGTCTCCCTCGCGCTGGACTCCGTTTCACTGAGCTACTAACACTTAATAAATAAAATAAATGGTATTACATCAGTGAGTTCAAACTGCTTATTATGCGTAATTTGGACTGACACTGAGATGTATGTTGTTCTGTAACTGGTGTGGTGCTGCCACTATTCTCTTGCTTTCCCCTTCGACATTAAACTTTATTTTTTTATTATTCTGCCATGGTTCGGTGCATTCACCGCCCGGTCACCATTTGCCATTCTGGGCATTTTCTTTTATTGCTTATCCAAGATGACAAACCTCCAAACAGAAATTTTTTTTGTCAGTGAAGTTTTTTTTTTTTGTCTGCAGCGGGATAACCCGTTGTGATTGGACAAAGAATGACTACGGGAGCTTCATTTATAGTAATTTCCATATTCATTTATGGGAGGAGGCAAGGCGGGTCAGTCACTCATTCATGTGCACTCAATTTCACGTGGATTGTCAGGACCTGGCGTACGACCGGTTTTATAAATGTCAATATTTCTGTGCATAGGTACTTTTCAAGTTTTGGCCGTACGCCATCTTCTGGTATGAAAGCCGCGCAGTCTTTTATACATGAGGCCCCTGGAGTCTCATTTATAAAACTGTGCATAGGATCCTTACTATAAGTGTAAGTACGCCCAAAAGCCCAAAATGGCGTACGCTGAAAAAGTCAGATTTATAAAACCATGTGTGGTGGCAGCAATGTTCCCTTTATAAATCACAGATTGACTACAAGTGTGCGTACGTGGATCAGCCTCTTATCCCGCCCTGTAAACGCCCATTTTTAACCATAAATAGTCAATGTAAAGCACCTCGTGAATGCTGATCAGTATGTTCTTTCTGGCAGTTGTTCTTTCGTTACACCGAATCATGCCGAATCATGACGACTGGCGGAGAAAAAGCAAAAACCTCTCAGACGTTCAGGAATTGCTACAAATTGAATTATAATTTTGGCCTGTTGTTGCATATGGAACCCTGATCTATAGACTACCTTTATTAATAAAATCGTCCAAATCAGCAGGCATTACGGCACTCAGGGACAGTTTCGATATACCAGACGTATATAATAAGATTTAACAGAACTATATATTGTATCCAAACAAGCCTTAGTGATAAAGTTGAAGATTATATATAATATTTATTTTAAAAAAACACTTAGCTGTCTGCCATTTCGCTCTGGAAAAAGCCGGTGGCCCCCAGAGTAATTAGGACCTGTATTTGGACCGGTATGGCATGGTTCCGGCGCCTTGCCCTCTCTACTGGACCCAATTCAGTACGAACCACGAGCTTAGCTTTAGAAAATCTAAATCGTCATATTAGCCAGTCATCGTCATGGTCCCTGAAGTCTCTTTTTCTCTTTATTCTTCCATTGAATGGTTAGTCCTCCTGCAGGGCCAGCAGGGCCATCATGCAGCATTACGCACAGGGTTCACTGCAGTATTTATATGTTTACAACAATTTGTGATTGTTAACACCTTGCTAAAATCACAGCATCAACTAGTGGTATCCCCACCCCGAGATACAATTTGAAGACGAAATAAAGTGTAATAGGCAAACACCCTTTTCTTCATGCAGGTTTTGTTATGAACAGTATTAAAGTTCGGACTAATAACGAGGACATTAAGGGTAACGATTGCGCGAGAGCTTAACGGCTGTATTTCCAGACTTTGACATTTGATGATATATGCACAGTTTTAAAGATAGATATTTAGTTATTTACACTGTGTTCTTCAGTTATCTAATGCTAGCGTATTTGACGCTATCCTGTATTCCATGTAGTCGGGCCATCTCCTCCTCCTGCGCTCCGTAGCGGACAATGTGACGACGAGACAGCGCTGATTAAATTTTAAGAACACATTTTTATTTAAGATTTGAGTTGGAGGTGTTTATGGAACAGTTATCACTCAGTACAAGCACAAATAACACTGCTGGATTTAATCTTCATGGTAATGTGGATGATATGGAGGGAAAGTGTGCGTGAGGCATCAATACTAGAAAATATTAAGAGTAATCTTATTCCCATTTACTCTCTGCAGTCTGACTTCATTTCACCACCTCACCATCTGCGTCGCAAATTCCTATTTTGTCTCCAAAATGTGCGTACGCATGGGTCAGAGTTTGCGTGGAGAACTGCACATTCTCCCGTCAAGTTTGTTTTTTATAAATCACAACCTTTGCGTGGGAAGTGGCATACGGACGTTTTCAGCCCCGTTTTGTGCGTACGCCACGTTTATAAATGAGACCCCTGATCTGTGTCTTTCTAACTCCATCTCTGGATACCCCCTGGTCCCTATTGGAATCTGAGAATCTGCCGGATTTTTCAAGACCACTCTGTCTGTTCCCTCGGATCGCTCACTGAACTTTGCCCCTAGCATATTTGCGTATTCCGTTTAAAGTGATGGTTCGGAGTAATTTCACCCTAGGGTCCTTTGTCCTCCAGAAGCTTTTTTCAGCTGGGTCTAACTAGTGTTAATTTCGTCAGACGAGACAAGACTAAATATGTTCGTCAACTACCTTTTTTTCCATGACTAAGACGAGACGATGACGAGACTGCGCCGATGTCCAAAAACGCTGACTAAGACTAAATTAACATGCATTATTGTTGACGAAAAAAGACAAGACTAAAATGTTTTGCATAAAATAAAAACTAAGATAAAATCTTTCTTCATTTTCGTCTACAATCGTCTCTACTTTTTCATCATGAGATAGAATATTCAGCTGTTACCGAGACCCGGTGCTACGGCACCAACAGGTTCCCTAACAACAGTTATCTACCGGACCGAATAGCAACGCAGATTTTGGTGCCACTTAAATGCCTGTGCTTCTCTCTGATGCTCCTAAACGGACGTTAGAGGCAACCGAAACATCGCTGCACGGGGCGCTAGTTAACACTACACTTGGCAGCATGTAACGTTAGCCTACCGTTAGCTAGTTAACACTACACCTGACAGCAGGTAACGTTAGCATACTGTTAGCTAGCAGTTGGAGTAAACACGGTTACAATGCTGACAGCTAAACGGTGTAAAGTTTGTCTGTATTTCACTGTGTAGGATTCCAACACGAGACGTACGAGACTGCCGTTGTCTGAAAAACAACACAGATGTTGCGTTCACTTGAAATACGCCTCGCCAGTTTCGTGCTGCATTTATTTTAGTGTGAAATATCCCTTTCACATGCAGTGGTTGTTTTTGTTGTTTACTGGTGAAATAAGGAAGACGCTCAATATTTATATAACTTTATATAATTTATTTATTTTTATAACTATTTGACTGAAATGGTTATCAGAAATAATTTATTTAAAAAAAAGACTAAAATGTTTTGACTAAAACGACTAAAATGGCGAGACTTTTAGTCGACTAAAACTTGACTAACAAAATGTTTTGGCACAAGACTAAGACTAAATTAAAAATAGGTGACAAAATGAACAATAGGTCTAACATTGGACGAGTTAGCGTGATCAGTTGAATAGCTTAGTGCAGGCGCTAATGGATCCAACTGTGTATCTCGTAAATGACCCCACTAATAATGCCCGAAATGATACCAAACTTCTACAGTAGTACAAATAGGTTTTGTACTCATAAAATGATGGATTGGAAAGTTTGTAAGTACACCAGAAGTTTATGTAAATAACGCTTGCCTGCTAGCAACACCGAAAAGAGATGCAACAAAAATATTTATTAATTTAATGATTAAATAAGGTAGTGTCTCCAAACTTACCTCAATTATAACTTGTCTCATGCTAGTTGTACTACAGAACTTACTTTTAAAAAATAAGTTAAATTAAAGATGCAAGCAGCGATGATGGGCTCTCGCTTCTTGCCCCGGAGGGTACTGGCAAAGGCAACATCACATGTAGACCACACATTCTAAATTTCATGTAAATCACAAAACTTTTGCCAAGATAGAACCGTTCATTCGTTTCCACACCCACCTACAGGAAGTTGTTCCTCCATAACTTGCGCATTGTGTTAGCTATCAAAATTCTTTTGATAACTTTTAGTTCATGAGGGTCAACCGAGTCTATATCCAAGTTTTCGTGCAGATTGGACTCACGGCCCAGGAGTAGTTAGACAAAGTATGTTTCCCATATATCGCGATGTGAATAATTAATAAAAATAATTCTAACAGCGCCATCTAATGGCCGATGCACTATAAATTTGGCGTGGATGCTCAAACCCCTATACGGAACAACTTTGTCATATATGGTGTCAATCGGGAATAAATCTTGGTAAGATACGCAACTTCCTGTTTGGACAGCCCCCTACAGGAAGTTGGTCCTCTGTAACTCGCGCATTGTGTTAGCTATCAAAATTCTTTTGATATATTTTTGTCATGAGGGTCCACCGAGTCTACGTGCACATTTCTGTGCAGATGGGACTCACGCTCTAGGAGGAGTTAAAAAAAGTAGGTTTCTCTCAAAGCAAATTAGCTAATTAATAAAAAAAAAAATTGAAACAGCGCCATCTAAAGGCCGATTGACGACATATTTGGCAAACGGCCTCAATGGCACATGAGGAACAACTTTCTTAAGTTTTGTGTCCACTGGAATAGCCGTTGGCAAGATATAACCATTCCTGTTTCCACTCCCACCTACAGGAAGTTGGTCCGCCATAACTTGCGAATTGTTTTAGCTATCAATATTCTTTTGATAACTTTTTGTTATCCGAGTGTATATGCAAGTTTTCGTGCTGGTCGGACTCACGTCCCAGGAGTAGTTAGACAAAGTAGGCTTCCCATATGTCAATATTTTGATGATTAAATAAAAAAAATTAAAACAACGCTATCTAATGGCCGATTGCAGCCAACTTTGGCAGAGTTGCTAAACCGGCCAGGATGAACATCCTTGTCAAGTTTCGGGGCAATCGGAATAATTGTCGTCAAGATAACGCAACTTCCTGTTTAGACAGTAAGTTGCTATAACTTCCACATTTTTTCAACTATCAAAATTCTCTGAATAACTTTTCATTATGAGGGTCAACAGATACTTCCTGCAAAGATTCAAGAAGATTGAAGTCACGGCCTATGACGAGTTCGAAAGAATGTAAAACACCTGAAAAATGCATAATTAAAAATGGCCGCCTTCCGGTTGGGCGGAGCTAATGAATGTAAATGGGAAATATGTCTGCAATGATTAGAGCAATATGGGTATTAAATCTGGTGAAGATCGGAGCAACTATGTCCAAGTTAAGGCCTTCTACGCATTAGGGGGCGCTATGGAGCCCGCTTACAGGTATGGGCCAAATCGCTGTACAGTCCCCCAGGTGTTTATGTGGGCGCCAATTTTTGTGAGTTTTCGTATATATTGAGGCCGTCAAAAATATGCCCAAGGGCTAAAACCAATTAGGGGGCGCTATAGAGCAACCATACCACTCCCAGGCCTAAATTTGTATTCAGATGAAAGAGTTTAATATTCTGCACATGGCTTCACAATTTTGTGAGTTTTCGTGCATCCTAAAGTCCTCAAACAAATGTTCGTATAATGAAGATTTTTGCACGAAAACCAAGATTTGGGAAATTTTTGAATTTTTTCAAAAAATAGCTCAATGGAGTTCAAGATGAGACCTATGTTCCCTCAAAAGTTGGTATATTAACTTCTTACTTTTTTCGGAATTAAGGCGCACGTTAGGGGGCGCTATGGAGCCCCCTGGCAACACCTGAGGCCAAGCACTACAGAACTTTGCAATTTTCACCAGTTGTGACAGGTGTGCACATTTTTGTGAGTTTTCGTGCATGCTAACGCCCTCAAAAATGCGACAAAGGACTCGGAAAAATAATAATCTGATGAAAAACAATAGGTTCCTTCGCACTTTCAGTGCAAGGCACCGTTGGGACCTTGCACTTTCGTGCTCGGGCCCTAATTAATAAATATTTGTATGAGGTCATAAGGAGCAAGGTTACCTCCCCTTTTCTGCTTTGCCCGCCCAGAGAATTTGGCCCACCCATGAGAGAGAGACATCATAGCTTCAAACGAGCAAAGTGGCAGTTGGTCAAGACCACACCCCACCCTCCACCTTGCCCCCCCCTCTCTCCTCCTCAATAGCTACAGACACAGAAATGGCACATCCTAAGGAAAGCTCATTGTGGGACTGGCTCTAGTGGCTGTAATTCTGCACCAAGGCTGAATTTTTGATTTGATTTATTAGACAGTAACAGAAATAAATGCATAACAAGATGCCATCACAGTGACATTGTACATTTATCAGAACTGTCGAGGATAACACAAGAAAGTTACAAACTTGTTTCCATTGTGGTCCTCGAATTTCGGGAAGAGACTTGAGATACAGTATTAGGGGACCACTAAGGTCTATATAAAAGAGACTTCAGATACAGTATTAGGGGACCACTGAGGTCTATATAAAAGACTTCAGATACAGTATTAGGGGACCACTAAGGCCTATATCAAAGAGACTTCAGATACAGTATTAGGGGACCACTAAGGCCTATATAAAAGAGACTTCAGATACAGTATTAGGGGACCACTAAGGTCTATATAAAAGAGACTTCAGATACAGTATTAGGGGACCACTGAGGTCTATATAAAAGACTTCAGATACAGTATTAGGGGACCACTAAGGCCTATATCAAAGAGACTTCAGATACAGTATTAGGGGACCACTAAGGCCTATATAAAAGAGACTTCAGATACAGTATTAGGGGACCACTAAGGTCTATATAAAAGAGACTTCAGATACAGTATTAGGGGACCACTAAGGTCTATATAAAAGAGACTTCAGATACAGTATTAGGGGGACCACTAAGGTCTATATAAAAGAGACTTCAGATACAGTATTAGGGGACCACTAAGGTCTATATAAAAGAGACTTCAGATACAGTATTAGGGGACCACTAAGGTCTATATAAAAGAGACTTCAGATACAGTATTAGGGGACCACTAAGGTCTATATAAAAGAGACTTCAGATACAGTATTAGGGGACCACTAAGGTCTATATAAAAGAGACTTCAGATACAGTATTAGGGGACCACTAAGGTCTATATAAAAGAGACTTCAGATACATTATTAGGGGACCACTAAGGTCTATATAAAAGCATTCAAAGAGCACCATGTCATGGAACCTTTAAAATGCCAACACAAAGGAAGCCCAAGGTAATGGATATCCGGTCTAAATGAGGGAAATCCTGTGAAATTTCCGTCGGCAACGAAGCAATCCTCATCATCATGGAGACTGTGCCAATAGTTTATACAGTCTTTATAAATGGAACATATGGACACAGAGTGAATAAATAGAGCCAGCATGAAGTCAATCTTCCTGATTGAACTAACGCTAAGCTTCATTTAGTGAACCTTGAGTTTGGAATAATATGGTAAATCTCTATAATCAAAATACCTAAGGTTCCTCACAATATAATTTTTACATACATTTTCCCCCTTCTTCTGAAAAACATTAGCATTTTATAACTATAAATCATCCCAGCTCTGAGAATGCCACATACAGTCTCACAAATGTAATATCTGCCTGACAATGGACGTTATTGAGGTTATTGCTGCCAGCTTGTGTTATTTCCTAAATTAGTTTTCCTGTTAAACAGTGGCACCCCCACAAACTTCCAAGCAGAACACGTCAGCCTAGTCAGCATGTAAAAACTGCTTCCAGCAAAGCTAACAAAGTGCTTTGAAAGCCAATGACTCAATCAGTTTAGGTTCAAAGAGATGCAAATGCAAATCTGCTTTATGGTGAGTAAATGCTGCTTAGCTGCTTTAAAGAATGCTGATTTATTACAGACCATGATTTCATATAGACAAATATGTGTATAGAGTAAGAGAGCTCTTTCATAAGAATCCAGACAGAGATTCATGTTGTTCACCTCCCGTAGGACAGCTGAGGGTAAAATAATTAATAGAACATTCTTGTGATCTGGTTAGCTCAGTTGGTAGAGCAGGCGCACATATATAGAGGTTCATGCCTCGGCGCAGAAGGTCCAGGGTTTTTAGTCCAATCCAGGATGGTTTCCTGCATGTCTTCCCCCTCTCTCCTCCCTTTCATATCTAGCTGTCCTATCCATTAAAGGCGGAAATGCACCCCAAAATTATCTAATTATCTGTACAGATCTGTTCACAGGTTCACACTAACAGCAATTAATTTCCTACTCAACTTCTCTGCACTGCTACTGTGTCGAGGATAAATATTTGTGGTGGACAGAGTATTTTGATTCTTTACTTAAAGCTGTGGTAGGCAGTTTATTTTAGTTGTTTTTGCCTTTTTGGGCAACAATTCCATAATATTCTTGAAGCATATTGTAATTCAAGTGGTCTGAGAGAAAACTAGATTTCTGCACCTCCTCCTTGGCTTGTTTTTAGGCTTTAGAAAATCTAGCACGCGTGATGGAAGACTTTGACCAATCACAGGTCATTTCAGAGAGAGAGCGTTCCTATAGGCTGTTCTGCAAATGCAAATGTGTGTACAGGTCCCTTCAGAGAAAGTTCTGCCAACCGTAGCCAAAGGCTCAGGGCATCAGCTAATTCAACACTAAACTATTAGATAAGAGATACTTTACTGCCCTCCATCTATTAACAGTACAGTGGACATTTGCTGTGAAGAGAGCTAGTCTGCTGGGGTTAACCTTTAGCCTAGCCTAAACATTGGCTCATTTGTCGTGTTACCTTTCCTCTCACCCAGCCTCCGGCGTGTCCTTGTTCAGATGGCAGCAGCACCTGCGACGAGGACCAGAGGCCAAAGCCTACAGCTGCTATCCAAACAAGAGCTAGGAAACTTAAGCAGCAGACAAGCCGGTAGTTTAACTTGCCGCTAAAAAGCTAATTCAAGTTCATGTTTCTGTAGCTAGCTAGCGCCTATAGCGCCTTTTTTGCAAACTGCCTAATGCAGCTTTAAGTAAAAGTACCACTATACTAAACTGTATTACACTGTAAAAATACTCAATCTACATTGAAAATGTAATTTTAAAGTGCTCATATTATGCTAATTTTCAGGTTTATAATTGTATTTAGAGGTTGTACCAGGATAGGTTTATGTGGTTAAATTTTTAGAAAACACTTTTTTGACATTTTTGTTGTACTGCACATTGCTGGAGCTCTTCTTTTCACCCTGTGTGTTGAGCTCTCTGTTTTAGCTACAGACTGAGGCATCTCACTTCTTTACCATCTTTGTTGGGTATCACACATGCTCACTAGCTAGGTAAGGATTCCTAGCCAGTCATAAGTAGAGTATGAGGGCGTGCCCAAACAGTACCTAGGTAAGGACTACTAGCCAGTCAGAAGCAGATTATGAGGGTGTGCCCTGACAGTACCTAGGTAAGGACTACTAGCCAGTCAGAAGCAGAGTATGAGGTTGTTCCATGCTAGCAGCTAGGCGAGCATTATAACGTGTGTTCCAAAGTGACCACGTTTGTCTCTGAAGTAAAGGCTGGACTACAATAGAGCTGTTTGGAGCAGTTTGTGAACAGTGTTTTCTGTTGGAGATGGTAAGTCCCTTTGGGGGGGACTTTGGGCTTTTTCACTTTGTAAACCTATAACTTGCACAAAACGATATATAACACAATAAAGGAAAGAGGAAAAGCCAAAAAGCATAATATGAGCACTTTAAAGCTACATTGTGTAAGAATTTCTCCCATCTAGTGGTGAATATATATGTGTATATAACAACCAACTGAATATTACTTTCTAGCCCTTTCCATTCCGAGCGCGTTTTAACTCCTACGTTGGCCGAACCTGAAATTAGCTCTTACAGTGCATACGGAAAGTATTCACAGCGCTTCACTTTTTCCACATTTCATTATGTTACAGCCTTATTCCAAAATTGATTAAATTACTTTTTTTTGTTAAAATTCTACACACAATACCCCATAATGACAACATGAAAAAAGTTTTTTTTTTAAATGTTTGCAAATTTATTAGAAATAAAGAATGAAAATGTAATATGAACATAAGTATTCACAGCCTTTAATCAATACTTTGTTGTGGCACCTTTGGCAGCAATTACAGCCTCAAGTCTTTTGGAATATGGAGCCACAAGCTTAGCACACCTCTCTTTGGCCAGTTTCGCCCATTCCTCTTTACAGAAAGTCTCGAGTTCCATCAGGTTGGATGGGGAGCGTCGGTGCATAGCCATTTTCAGATCCCTCCAGAGATGTTCAATGGAATTCAAGTCTGGGCTCTGGCTGGGTTACTCTAGGACATTCACAGAGTTGTCCTGAAGCCACTCCTTTGATATCTTGGCTCTGTGCTTAGGGTCGTTGTCCTGTTGCAAGATGAACCGTCGCCCCAGTTTGAGGTCAAGAGCGCTCTGGAGCAGGTTTTCTTCCAGGATGTCTCTACATTGCTGCATTCATCTTTCCCTCAATCCTGACTTGTCTCCCAGTTCCTGCCGCTGAAAAACATCCCCACAGCATGATGCTGCCACCACCATGCTTCACTGTAGGGATGGTATTGGCCAGGTGATGAGCGGTGCCTGGTGTCATCCAAACATAACGCTTGGCATTCACGCCAAAAAGTTCAATCTTTGTCTCATCAGACCAGAGATTTTTGTTTCTGATGGTCTGAGAGTCTTTTGGGTGCCTTTTGGCAAACTCCAAGCGGGTTACCATGTGCCTTTTACTAAGGAGTGGCTTCTGTCTGGTCACTCTACCATACAGGCCTGATTCGTGGAGTGCCACAGCAGTAGTCGTCCTTCTGGAAGGTTCTCCTCTCTCCACAGAGGAACACTGGAGCTCTGTTAGAGTGACCATCGAGTTATTGGTCATCTCCCTATCTAAAGCCCTTCTCCCCCGATCACTCAGTTTAGAGGGACGGCCAGCTCTAGGAAGAGTCCTGGTGGTCCTCTGTGCTCATTGGGACGTTTTAAAGCAGCAGACATTTTTCTGTACCCTTCCCCAGATCTGTGCATCGAGACAATCCTGTCTCAGAGGTCTACAGACAATTCCTTTGACTTCATGCTTGTTTTGTGGTCTGACATGCACTGTTAACTGTGGTCCCTTATATAGACAGGTGTGGGCCTTTTACCACAGTTGGACTCCAATTAAGCTGTAGAAACATCTCAAGGATGATCAATGGAAACAGACTGCACCCAAGCTCAATTTTGACCTTGATCGCAAAGGCTGTGAATACTTATGTACAAGTGATTTCTTTATTTTATTTTTAATAAATTAAAAATCTCAAACAAACTTTTTTTAAGTTGTCATTATGGGGTAATATATGTAGAATTTTGATGAAAAAAAATATTTAATCCATTTTGCAATAAGGCTATAACATAACAAAATGTTGAAAAAGTGGAGCGCTGTGAATACTTTCCGTATGCACTGTAGTATCTCCATGCTTTACACGCAGCTGTTTTAGCCACTCCAATTGGTCTTGGTGCTTTGCCTGTTGCGTTTTCGTTTAAATTTTTTTTCGCTTCCCTGGTAAATAATCTACCCCTGGCATTCGTCACGGTGCCACTGAGTTTAAAAGCGCGAAAGGCTGAGGTATGTCCGTCTTTGGCTAATGTGTGTATATATATATATATTTTTTTTTTTTTTTTTTTTTTTTTTTTTTTAACTTTCTTTATTGTTCTGACTTCGAACAAAATGCCTAATATGAAAAAAATGAAATAGGTGGGATTTAGGTAAGTCAAATTTCTTTGAGAGCTCAGAAAAGGACATAAACGTTCCCTGGCTGTAAAGGTCCCTAAATTTCGTTATCCTTTTGTCAGACCAAGTCCGAAAAGTCATATCAGTGCAAGAGGGCAGGAATAGATGATTGTTTACAATGGGGGAGAGGTCTGAGGGGCTAATGTATTTTAAAGGAGGCACTACATGGCGGCCGTCATTTGAGCGACTTGCTGGTACGTATTCTGAATGATTCTGAATTGCAGATTCTACGCTTACGAGAATACTTTGATTAGTTGGTGGAATTAATTACACATGAATGAGCACATATTTGTGAAAGAACAAAGGGTTTTTTGCTAAGAATCAACTCAAAATAATTACAAAATGTAGGTTTAAGTAAAAGTTCAAAAGTATGATTAGGTAAATGCATTAAAGGTGGGAGGCTCGCATGGGAGGGGTAGAGTACACATAGCGGGGCAAGGAGGCCTTTCATTGGTTCTTTCAAAGCGGACCACGAGGCAGGACTTTTTCGCTCCTTTTTCATAGCCCATAAGATATTTATTGCTGTTGGGGTGTAAAAGCTATTCAAACAATATTTGAAAAAGTGTATTTTGGAAATAGTTACCAAGCCTGCCTTTTAAGATTACATTCCACTTATGGTAAATAAGAAACATTTCTTCTTTTGAGCATAAAACTTTAGCTTCTCTCATATTGTTTATATTATATTGTTTATTTTGATGTTCTGAACGCATGATGCTCATTAAAGGACGAGTTTAAATTCCATTTGAATGCAACATAAGACAGATAGTACACGAGCTGTGTAGACTTTCAGAACAGATCATTAAAAGTATATCTGTGCTGTGTTCTGTATCTCAAATTGTCTGCCAAATTATCTCTCAAAATATTCTGTTTTCTGATCTGCCACCATTGAAGTTAAGGTTTGGTTAAAGAGCACTTTACACGTATCCACATTTGAAATAGTAAATTAAATCTGAGTCTGTGGAAGTAGTGACAAGCTTCATATAAACGCTGGCCAACAATATTCCTACAGTTTTTGAACCAGAAACCATTAATGGATCCATTTGCACTGCTTTGGGCGTGCATGCTGCTGCTTGCAGCTGCACAACTGCATCCTACATGCTGAGGAGTGCGGTCAAAATTATTATTATTTGTGATGGTTATGGACATTTCTGTCCTTGTGTTTCCTTTGTGTCTTGTCAGATCGTTTTGTGTCTGTTTGTGTCCTTGCCCTGTTAGTTTGTGCCTTTATCCTGTCAAGTTTCTTTTTGGAATCTTCTTCTTTTGGTGTTTTTTTGTGAGTTTTTCCTTGTGAATTTTTCCCCGTGTTTTTCCAGTCTCTGTGCTTCCGCTTTTTGTTACCGTTAAACCTTCGAGCTCAAACCTTCTGCCTTCCTGCCCTTTCTCTGCATTTGGGTCCTATTATCCCCTGCCAGTGTAACAATTATTATTATCATTAGCACATCCTCTAGAGCAGAGATCTTCAGCAGGGTGTCCGGGGTCCCAAGAGCTAGTGGGGGGCACCAAATTATTTGTCTTAACTTGTCTTAACATTAATCTAACATATTATTAGCAAATATAAATCATCCTATTTGTGGGGGGGGGGACACTGATGATAGGCTTAGTGACCTATAGGTAGTCACTAAGGTAGCCATCCACAGATCCATTTCATCTTAAGGATTCTCTGTGCCACATGTATGTTTAATATTAAAACATGATTTATAGAGTCATGGCGACAATTATATTAATAGTTCAGTATTCTATGCATTTCAAAGGTATGTGTATAGGCTTCAGGCCTCCCTACATATTATTGTAGGCTTAGTTTATTATGCAACTTAATTGTATACAATATAGGGGGTCCCTGCTCCATCTCACTTTCAGTAAAGGGGTCCTTGGGTTAAAAAATGTTGAAAATCTGTACTCTAGAGCAGGGATCTTCAACAGAGGGTCCTGGACCCATAGGGGGTCCTCAGAGTCAATGCAGGGGGGCCTCCAAATAATTGTTAATTTTTGAAAGTTTTTTTCAAAAATGAAAAAAACATGAATCCAAAATATTAACAAATATAAATGATCCGTCTCTCTTTCAGTTAAGTGGTCCTTGACTCAAAAAACATTGAAGACCCCTGCTCCCCCTGAGTATGCCAATCACGTCACATATTGAGAAATACGATGTGACAAACAAATCCTTGAATCTTGAATCTACATGCTGTATATATTATGAACATAGTTCCCATACATTTTCATGGACAGCATTTTAAACTTTTCCATGACTTTTGAAGGAACCCATAATTAAGGCAGTGGTGGCCTAAAGGTTAAAGGGACCGGGAGGTCGCAGCTTCAATCCCCAGACCGACAGGTTAAAATCTATGTGGGGAAAGTGAAAGAGCTTGTCCCTCATAACATCCCCTGAGGTGCCCAACGGCTCAAGTGGAGCTGCTCAGTGGCCAGCAGATCAGACTGTGGTGGTACTGGGCAGCTTTCAGGTATGAATGTGGAACTGTGTGAATGTGACAGGTTGTCGTTGCAAATGAGAAATTGTTCTCAATCGACTTACCTGGATAAATAAAAGTTAAATGAAATACAATTTCCATGACCATTTGCATAGTATAACACAAACTTTTCCTCTAAATTTTCATTATTGTGTGAAAATTAAACGGCAACTTTTTTAATCTCTAAATTTACTTCAAATACTTTAAACTATAGCCACCGTCAGTGTGTTCCATACAGACGCTAAAGGGGGATTCTGAGATCCACTGACAAAACGTGAGTGGCGTCTTATGTTACGAGTTGGGAGTGAGAACGAGTTGAGAAAACAGTGTACATCCATCCTCATCTGGATTAAACAAAGCAAAGCAAGCGCAGAGCAAAGTCATACTCACTCTGATCTGGGCAAGCCCTTTCAATCAAGAAATAACCGGCATTGTAGAAAGTTTTATTGAATTATTTCTGACTTCCACAAATTATGGAAATCCAATTCCTAAATACTGTCTCTGGTGGTTATTAGTATTAAGCAGAAACGTGGTTAAATATATAACTCGTTAGGGGACGTGATTCCCAAAGAGAAATCGAGAGTGAGTGACCAACAGCGAACTGGTAGCAGTTATGCTTGTATGAAATGTGAGCCATTATGCCATACTATGCCATTATTAAAACACAATTGAATAATGCGGCTGAAATGTGTAAATGGGGCGTAATTATATAGAACTGCACTCTAGGTTTAAAATACTTAAAAAAACAAATGTGGTCACTATTTTGCAAAGGGTTAGGAAACTATTTTGTCCAACCACCAACTTTCCATGAACCATATGGTATTCAATGTAAAAGCGTTCTTAGTCCGAACTCGTAAAATGCGGACGCTTGGGCAGTGGCTGCCAGCGTCAGGTACGACGCAAACATCACCCTTCAACGTGTGTGTAAAACGCACTGAGCAGAGCAGCAGCTATGACGTAGTATTAAGAGCGACAACGTAGCGAGTAGTATGACAGAAAAAATTCCGTGTGGGGAGGTTGGCTGGGATGGTGGATGGGTCAAACAACACAGGACTTTCACCCTGGAGACCGGGGTTCTTGTCCCGTGTGTTACTGTTCCTAAAACCATCAGTTGCTTTCTAATTTTCCTAAACCCAACTGTTCCGTTCTTGTCCCACGTGTCACGGAAACGTACCTTTTTATAAGCCCACCCACGATCTTTTTCTAAACCTAACCGCATCAAAAGTTACGCTTTTAGATAAAAGGCGTTTAGATATGACGCTAGAGGAATTAACGCCAATAACAACGCCAAAGGGCGATGGGAGTGAGAATGTTTTGAAAAGCCAGATACATGTAATACGCAGTCATCCACCCTGACCTCCTCTTTCTAGACACAACCACAGCGGGTTGCTTGTCCAGAAAATGTAAACAGAAGATATTGTAAGTGTTTGAACAAACGACCAGTGCTGTCATTTACCTGCTGCAGACTGATAACAGCGAAGCACCCTTCCATCAGGGTATTCACTAAAAAAAAACACAAAAAGGACTACTATTTTACAGCTTCTGGCTACATATACAGTATGCCAGTGGTTTCCACAGGGGGTCCCCAGCAAAAGTGGAAGAATTGATTTGCACTATAATTAAATTTTTAAGTAACGCAATGACAGAATGTATGCCTGATGTGTGTTTCATACACTTTCTGTAAGAAAACCTCTAAAAGCAAAACTCCCATCAGATGGGGGGCCCTGCTTTAATTGGTGTCAGTTTTGGGGTCCTTCAAGCAGGGGCGTCGGACTGGAGGTAAAACCGATACTGATTACCAGGGCCCAAGGGGAGAGAGGGCCCTTGAAAAGTCTAATATATTTTATTTCACCTGGATATTTTCATTTCCTAATTAAATTTCATAATGCATGTCAGATGAAATGTAAAGTTAGTATATTGGCTGAATAACTTGGTTGATTGACTACATTTTGTATACAAAAAAAGACTAAGGTCTCACCCACCCCTTGCTAATGTGCCAAATGGTTTAGTCCATCTGCACGCATTTTGTTTATGTTAGCTAGTTCAGTTGAGCGTCTGGTGGAGCGCAAACTTCTGTTGTAGAAATGTCTTTCTCAAAGAAAGCCAAATCAGGCTACCAAAAAGAAAGGAAAGACAGGAGGAGGAGAGAACACAAAATGAGGGGAAACAATTGGTAACTTCTTTTCAAAGAAAGGTGAGCACAAACTAGAAAACCAAATCCATGGTGCTAAACTGGTTGAATATCTCCGTGACTGTTGGTGCTAAAAACAAACAGACAACCCTTATAAAGAGCAGAACATACACTTTCAAATGATAATTTGGTTATACATGTAATCTGAGATAAAGGCTAAATAAATAAACTACACTAGCAATGCTGTTTGCATATAACACACCATTGTAATAGCCTAATTTAAAACATGTTTAATTTTAAATTAATAGGCTATAATGTCTATAATTAGCAATAATAGGCTAATCAGTGTCATAGGTAGCTTGGTAGCTCATTGGTAGATACATATCATGTCAACATTATAGTTATGTCAGATTCAGTAGAAGCAGATGTTAACATTGTGGAACACATGGCCCTCAGTTTCAGAAACTGTCACAGCAGGGAGCAACAGACCCCTCAGCCTCCTCTTTGGATTTGAAACAAGGGAAGCTTATATTAAAATTAAAGCAAACCATGTTTAGCCATTTTGACTGAAAGGTGTTAAGTAACACTAACATCTTAGTGTGTTTTATTCTATAAGGTTACAATTAGGATAAGAGGTTAATATCAGATGTATCCTTCATAGAGAAAGATGACAGAGAACATCTGATTGAGGATGATGGGCGTGAAGACAGCAGAGAGCACGAGTGTTGCTCTGAGCACAGTGTGGAAATGACAGATGAGGAACTGGAAAGTAGGCAGAGCAGTGTAGACCAGTTTTTGCCAGAGGATCCAGGACTATGGCCAGATAAATTAACAGATGATCAGAGAGACACCATAGTACGCAGGCTGGCAAGTAAAGGTACAGAGAAAACAACCAAAATGTAGGAGTAACCACAGTAAAATAGGCTAGAGGATGTTGACAAAGGAGGTTTGAAATGTGTGTTATCAGGCTACTCTAAGCATTACAGTTAATAGTTATTACCCTATAAACAGCTAGGTGTTGAGGAACATGGGGGCCCATCAGGACTGCCTATGCATAGGGCCCAGGTTCTGGTGCTACGCCCCTGCCTTGAAGTGAACATGTTTGAGAACCAATGCATTAGGTGATATACAGCCTAAGCCAGAGATCTTCAACAAGGGGTTCAGGACCCCTAGGGTGTCCACAGAGTTGCTGCAGGGGGGGGTCCACCAAATTATTGTGTGATAGTGGGCTTTATTTGTAAAGCCCAGTTCAGAGCAACGATTTGCGAATAGATTAAACTGTTTTAGAATGTCGCAGAGAAAAGTTTCAGCTGTCTCACCTCGACTCAAACCAGCTGATGGTGGTCATTTATTTCTAAACTGTTAACAGAGGCTCAACGTGCGGTGGAGCGAGCTACAGAGTGACTGAAGAGAGGGAGCGATTAGGACAACGCCACAAATCGGAGAAATACGTGTTTTCGCCAATTAATCACTAGAATGGCAAGCATCTCACTATCATTAACGTTGTCCACATTCATATTCAATCATATATATCAAATGATACAAAAAACCTAAAAGTTAGGACGGAAGTATAAAAAGTCGTTGCTATGGAGATGATATACCGTCTTGTCTTGTCTCATTGGTTTGAACTGGCAGCTTTTAGAACGTTGCAGACCGACGCGTTGCAAGTAGTTGCAAGTTTCAACTCAAAGTCACGAATCTTTGGTCTGAACTGGGCTTTAGGACAAACCTTTTTTTAACTCCCACAATGTTAACTGCATGAAAAGTGGGATTTCCGTCCCCGTAAACGCCTGTAAACGGCCAGAAATCCCCCTAATTTTCGGCAGTTATCGACAATTTACAGGCTGTGAACGTCACGTTTGTCTGTGCCACATATTGTCGGAAACGAACCATGACGTATGTGGAGAGCCCCCGCGGAGGTGTTAATGGATCTAATTAGAATATGAATAGGAGCCTGGCCAGAGAACGTCTGGCCTGGCTGGAATTTACTCACTCACTATTGGATGAAACCACTACTTTTAAACAAGAAAAATCTCCTGTGATTGGTTGACAGGTCTGTCATGGGTTAGGCCAACCTGGGCCATTATTATTATTATTATTATAAGAATAAAATTATATATATTTATGTATTATATATATTTATTTCATATATGCTATGTTGTATATTCATGTCATGGTTATCCTAAATAAAATGATTTGCCAGGAACGTGCTGTTTATTCAAAGATAGAGCTTTATTGACACAAAACACAAACGCAATCAGAAAAAAAACTATGTACAAAGCATCGGAGACACACAGCACACATAATAAATATATATAGAAGCAGCACCGTCCACACCTAACCCGTGGCCGGCTCGGAGCTGTAGGTAACCGGCAGCATTCGGTCTGAATTCGGTCCATTTAGCAGACGTCTGTGGTCGTTGTCCTGTAGGTCTATGGTGGCGCACTTCCAAATGTCACCTCACCCGCAGCCAGCACACTCTGTCTCGCTTCCAGCAGCTGTAAAATCAATCAATAAAGACAATCAGTACTGCGTGATGCGTATGGACACAACACATCTATGAAGACACCTGAAAAATATTACCATTGACCAAAAACGGATCTAATCTTACCCTCTTTTCTTCTCGACCGACTCCGAGCTGAGCTCTTCACAGCTTCTGCCCGCGATGCATCTGGTTGTTTCTAGCTGTTCCTGCGTGCTGTCTCGTCTTACAGGCAGCTATAGATGATAGGCTTACGTGCCTATTGGTAGATACATAGGCGCCAATTTATGTTTTCCTCCATGGGTGCTCACAGGCGCATGCCCTTTTTAACAAAAAAAGTAGTCAAAAAATGTTTGCATTTCAGAACCTTAGGAAACAGACAGCAGCTGATACAAACACACTATTAACTTGATAATGAAGCTGTAAAGTAGGCTATCTTTCAACTCAGGACAGCGCCAATTCTCACAAATACAGATAGTATTGGAGATGAGTTTAACTGACCACCAACTACCGCTGACCTGACGGAGCACCACGACCGGCAGCTCGCGGTGCTCTGTATCTAGCGCTGTAACCGATTCTGGGGTATCAACCGCGATCAGCTTCATGGGAAAGAACTCTCTGCACAGGTGGTGGATGTCGTTGATGCTCTCGCATCATTAGGTTTGCTTTTTTAATAACAAAGCTGTCCATTTAATTCTCACTCTGATTACCCAACGCACATGCACGCACTGTGGAGAGGGGGGTGGGGTGGGGTAGGGGGGGTTGGAGGCATTTTCATCAAAGAGACGCTGTGATTGGTGGATAGGATATGCAGCAGGGGACTGACCGGGACATAACCAATCCCATTATGACAGACGCACCAATTGCAAAATTTTAATTTTAAATGATTGTAGCCTACTGGCAGTCTGGCACACGTGGGTGCTCAGTGGGTGCTCGGTATTTTTCGTGGGTGCTCGAGCTCCGGAGCACCCACGGTATCGGCGCCTATGGGTAGATAGCCATAACGTAATAACGTAGCCCTCCACAGATACAGTTAACCTTAAGGATTCACTGTGCCACATTCTAACATTAAAACATAAATATATGAATATTTCAACAACTATTATGTTAATAGCTTAGAAATGTATACACCTTTTAAAAGGTATGTCTAAAGGCTCTAGGCTGCCCTGCCAATATTGTGTTCCCAGTTTAATATGCAACTCTATTTTATTGATATATAAATAGCAAGGGGTCCCTGCTTTCTCTCTTTTTCAACTGGGGGGGTCCTTGTCCTAAAAAAACGTTGAAGACCCCTGGCCTAAGCGCTAAATGTAGATTCCATCAGAAGGAGGTCATACGTACTGAATCAATACAGACAAGGGACATTGTAAATAGTCCAAAGCCTGGGGAATCAAGCACTGTCAGGAAACATGTGACATTTGGATGAGGCTCTTGTGGCTTTTGCGGGCACATCAAGCTGAAAGGTCAGGCTATGATAGAGAGTCCTTGGACACGCAACTGTAATTGACCTTTTCCTTTGATAGTAGGGCATGGATTGACATATGCTTCCATAGGGGCTCGGATTAATTCACTTCTGTACAAATATAATGACTTAAGTTGCTCAGGGAGTCATTAGGTACAGTAAGTACTCAGCTTGGAGGACGGGGCTCAGCAGTGGTGAAATGTGGTGGATTTGCTGCCAACAAAAGATTTGAAAACAAGATATTCATCATGTCATATCATTGGTGGGATGGGTTATTGCTGCGTTCATGTGGTGAAAACAAGTTTCCGAGTTGGAAAATGCACTAAATGTTTGTTGAAGTCGAAACAACAACAACTCGGAAACTCTGGAAAGATTTTGGTGCCCGACTTGCTGACTTGACGCAATATGTGTCATCAACATGGCAGGTAATACTAGATGTTTTTATTCAACGGTAGGAAACTTCATTAATTCACGTATTTTATAACAACATATTTTACATCAGCATCAACAATATTATATATATTCAACATATATCACACAAAAAATAGCCTAACATGAGGCTATAAAAGTCCATTGTAGCTTTAATGTGAACTTGGCAACAAGCTGCATGTCAAGTCATTTTTATTTATATAGCACATGTAAAACAACAGAAGTTGATCCAAATTGCTTACAGTCAAGGCAGATGGTTTAAGATCGGCCTCAATACAGATAAACAACATAAAGATAATACAAAATATAATACAAAACAACTGACATTATAAGCCCAAGTCAAGAAAAGAAAAAGGAAGTTATGAAAGAAGGAATCAAATCAACAATGCATTAAAAAGCATTATAGGGAATTAAAAATAAGTGAAGATGGAACTGGACAGAAGCCAAGCAGCCTCAAACTGAACTAAAAGTGAGTGAATAAATGAAGGTCTTTAAATTTTATTTAAATTTTCAATTGTGGAACATGACTAAGGGTGCTTTTGCACCTACAGTTCAGTGGACTTGGTGCAATTCGGGGGTGAAGTTTCAGCATTGTTGCATTTTTCATTTGGTCGGGTTTGCGTTCACGCTGCACTTTATCAAACAAACACCAAACACTGTAAACACACGTCACGTGATCGAGGCGGTCGCTGTTTATTGGACAGAATATCCAAAACTCGCCGACATTCTGCTCTCAGAAATAGGCTAATGGGGGTGCCTGCGTAGCTCACCTGGTAAAGCAGGTGCCCACATATAGAGGTTTACTCCTCGACACAGCGGCCGCAGGTTCAACTCCACCCTGCGGCTGCATGTCATTTCCCCTCTCTCTCCCCTTTCATGTCTTCAACTGTCCTATATACATATAGGCCTAAAATTAATCAAATGGAGCAACACCAAGGTTCTGCTCGAGTGTTTCTAATATTTTAGTAGAAGGAGAACAATGAGCAGCTGACAGCGACGAGTGAAGCAGAAAGATGATGTCACACAGACGACCAGCGATGTGTGCTCAGAACAGCTTATGGATCTGAAAGTTATCGTCCCTTAAATCATATAGAAGTCTGTTAAGTGTGTGCAAGGTTGAAACTGCAGGCTAGTAAATGCTCTGTTTTATGGTTCACTTCCTGAAGAGAACCGTGACCCCCGTTTTCAAGCAGACCAGAGTTTGTTTGATCCGCGCCAGAGTTTGGATGAGCCCTCACGCCAGCCCAAATCAAACGGACTCTCTGACCAGACGCTGCAGGGTTCCTTTTAAAACGGACCAAACAAGGTAGGTGTGAAAGCAACCTTAATGTAGGACGGGAGGCTCTTCCAGAGCCTGTCTATATCTTACAAGCCAAGCTCCTTACACTTTTTAACAAAAATGTTTACACATTTGAAATGCATCATATTTCATGACTTCCTTTGCTATTCATTGTCATTAAAGGTCCCATGGCATGAAAATGTCACTTTGAGGTTTTTTAACATTAATATGCGTTCCCCCAGCCTGC
The DNA here is from genome assembly GCF_004354835.1 of Perca flavescens. NCBI lineage: Eukaryota > Metazoa > Chordata > Actinopteri > Perciformes > Percidae > Perca > Perca flavescens. The sequence goes on along the minus strand of NC_041332.1, from coordinate 42,683,993 downwards.
CTATGGTCCCCCAGTGGCTAGAAATGGCCATAGGTGCAAGTGTATCTCGCTGCAGCCTGCGGGAAGGCGGGGTTTGACATCAAGCCCCGCCCACATCCAAGTCAGCCATTTTTCTTTGCTTACGTCACTCCCCATACGCTCGAACGGCCCAAGACAGCCTGGTAGCATTTTTTACTATGAAGGAAATTATTTGGATAAATGCCATGTTTTCATTTTTTAATCTTTTAATGTAATTTGAAAATGTTATATCCATAAATGTAAATGATCTTAAAGAAAACCGAATATTCACCAATTTAAAAATGACATGAAATTATATTTTGAAATTTTAAAACAACTGACAAATGAGAAAGCCATCTGGACTCTGAACATTTACAATTAACACCTCTTTAATGTAAATTTCATGCGCCCCTTTTTCGTGTATGTATGAATTTAATGTTTTCAATGTGTTTATGTATATGTACTTGTATAATAAAGTTAAAAAAATTAAATTAAAAAAATACAGTCTGGTAGCGAAGCTGATATAGCCTCTTGTTTCACATAGAAACTAATGATGTAGGCTAAACACAAACGACATTTCATGCAACAGTTAAGTTTTCATGTCAGGGACGTCGTTAGGCCTGTTTTAGGGGGGCTGAAGCTACCCCAAAATGTTCCTAAGCCCCGCCCCAAATAATAAGAAAAATAATATATATATATTTTTTGTTTCTTTTTTTTTTTTTTTTACAGTGCACTCTGTATCACTCACTACTTTGAATCAATCTTCCTTCACCATTCATCTGTTTGTGTCGTCATGCACTGTGGTCTGTCTGTTTTATTTATATTTCACGAACTGTCAGCTGGTGGAAAAGGCCGAGACGGAGGCTCAACGAGCCCGCGTGCACTTAACGGTATATGGACGAGCAAGGTAGAGAGGGACTGAAGAGAGAGAGCGCCTGGCGGCATTAAAACAAAGCAGGAAATCCGAGAAATAAAACGTTGTTTTCGCCGATTTATCACCCGAAATGCAACTGTAGCAAGCATCTCACTATTGCTAACGTTATCCAAATCATATTTTGAAACAACAAATAATATATCCACCTACAAAAAAAACGGAAATTCGAAAGTTAAACAGAAGTACGCATGGCGCGTTCATGCCACCTCGGAGTAACAGGGACCGCCCCCGTGGTTACGTTACGTCCGACTGGTAGCGTTCACATGGTCGGGTTGCGTGTTCTTCTTCTTCTGTTATATTGCCGTTTGGCATAACAACTTGTTGCATTACTGCCACCAATGGTCGGCCATAGCCGAGAGCATCAGGTGGTGAAAACATGGAGGCCACAATAACAAAAGATTTTCTGCTGTTTTCTTATGCGAGCATCCAAACAGCACATCGCCAGGTGTGTGTTTGTGTTATCTGCAGGACAACCAATGGGAAAAGACACGGATAATGTGTTGTTTTTTATACATAGGTCTATTTATGAATAATTTGAAACATATTATGTCTGTGTATGTTTCTTGGCAGAGGCATTTGTTCACAATAAACAGTTTATTGTCATTAAAATATGTTCAGTGAACCAAAGTCGCCTCCATCAAACATCAAAACATCAAACACGTCACCAACTGGGGAACTCAGGTATCAAAATCCAGCCCGAGTTTCCCACCTCTGATTCCCACAGAACGTTACGTGAATGGTGACGTTTTCACTCGGAAAAATGTTTTTCCGATGTCCATGAATGCACGGAAAGAGTCGATGGCTATGAAGATGATAGGCTACACCGTCCCGTCTCGTCTGTTGGTGTCTTTCTTTGGTCTGAACTTGCTACTGCACACAGAGTGAGTGATAGGCTACAGAGTGAAATTGTAAGTTGTTGTTAATGACTTTTACTTGCTGAACTTTAGCTACATTTACTTGAGGTAAAGATAAATGGATGTTTTAGCTGACTATGGTAAACAATAGTCTAGCTAGAGTGAAATACCTAATTAACCTAGTTAGATATCCGAAGTTCTCTATTCTTTGCCATTAATATAGCATGCTATCTCTATAGTATTAACAGTCCCCACAGAATGTTGTCACTGAAAACTAAATGTTATAGTGTCACTGTTAATGCTATTGTACTGTTATATCCTTCAATTTATTGAGCAGATGGATACTGGACGATATTTTGAGAGAGAGAGAGAGAGAGAGAGAAGAGAGAGAGAGAGAGAGAGAGAGAGAGAGAGGGGAGACAGAGCAGCTGATTCTGAGGGAATTGGCTTGATTGAGGTAAGTTATGTTAGTGGTCTGCAGCAATGGTTCTCAAAGTGGGGTCCAGCGACCCCCAGGGGTCCTTGAGGGGGTCCCCAGCAAAAAGTGAAATAACTTATTTTCACTATAATTCCATCTATAATTAACATAATGTTTCATAGATTCATTCATAGACTTTCTGTAATAAAACATCTAAAAGCAAAAAATCCTATCAAATGGGGACCCCTGGACAAAATCTAATCAAATGGGGGTTTGTGGTCTAATCGGCATTTCAGTTTAGGGGTCCTTGATGTCTAAAAGTTTGAGAACCACTGGTCTACAGGGCTAAGAAAATGTGAGGCATTTTGTTTTCTTCCTAAACAGGCATTTGTTGGCAGGTCTAGGCACTAAGGCATACCCTAAACTAAATTATTTTATGATATTTATTATATATGCTATATTCTGACCAACTTAACTTTCTACATTATGTTATACAGTATGTAGATTTTGTAGGCTAGGCTCTACATGAACATACATACATATCAGTCCCTCCAGGAATTTTCGATGTTTCGATTGCAACAATTCATGCAAATTCAACCAATCACCCATGTTTTTATTTTTAAAGTATAGTATACACACAAAAAATCTATTTTTTTTGCAATTTTCAGTCTCTCGCAACTTCATTGCAACAAAAATATTAGACTCAGCAGGTCTGGCCTAAGTACGTTCCCCCCATGCAGCTTTGAAGTATCTAAAAGCTAACATTAGAATAACATTTGTAAGTAAGAGTTTACAAGGTAAAGTTTTGCATAGCCTGGGGGCTAAGCCCCCCCTGTCTTTCAATCCTAGTGACGTCCCTGTTTCATGTAGTTACTGTAATTGATCCAGTGACCTTTTTCTTTCATTTGATTTCCAATTTTGAAACGAACGGTCATTTTAAAACACACCTAATTTAAGTATTTCAAAAGGTCGAACACACATGCTACGTGATTACCGTTGTATCCGATTACCGTTGTATCCGAGAGTTGAAGTTGCATTTTAATGGGGTAGTGCAAGTTGCTGCTGTGGTTTAGCTGAAGCTAACGCAGCCTGAGCTTTCACGTTACAATATAAAAGGTGTTGACCGTTGACTTAGCTAGCATGCAAACAGTTCATTTACATGTCTACGAGCATGTTAGCAAACTACATCAAGAGACAAACACTGAGGAATATTGATAGAAAGCAGGGGAAACTAGTGCTTCCATACTTTTTAGCATTGGCTAATTAGCAACCTGCCTGCCATTAGATGTTAGCTTCTGAGCTAGTTAGCAGCTAGCCCCAGAAGTTCATGAAAACAAGGCTTTCACCGGAGCAGTCTTAAGTTATTTCCTCCACTCTTTTCGTTTCAAAATCGGAAATCAAATGAACAAAAAAGTACAGGGACCCAATTACACTTCACTGTTGTTGCATGAAATGTCGTTTGTGTTTATCCTACATCTGTTTCTATCACGTAATGTGAAACAAGAGGCTATATCAGCTTCGCTACCGTTTTGGTCCGTTCGAGCGTATGGGGAGTAACTTAGGCAAAAAAATTAAAAATGATTGACTTGGATGTGGGCGGGGCTTGATGCCTTCCCGCAGGCTGCAGCGAGATGCTCCTCGATAGGTGTAAAACGAGCCCTGGGTATCCTGCTCTGCCTTTGAGAAAATGAAAGCTCAGATGGGCCGATCTGGAATCTTCTCCTTATGAGGTCATACGGAGCAAGGTTACCTCCCCTTTCTCTGCTTTGCCCGCCCAGAGAATTTGGCCCACCCATGAGAGAGAGAGAGACATCTTGGCTTTCAGACGAGCAAAGTGGCAGTTGGTCAAGGTCACACCCCCACCCTCCACCTTTCCCCCCCCCTTTCTCCTCCTCAATAGCTACAGACACAGAAATGGCACATCCTAAGGAAAGCTCATTGTGGGACTGGCTCTAGTGGCTGGAATTCTGCACCAAGGCTGAATTTCGGGAAAGAGACTTCAGATACAGTATTAGGGGACCACTAAGGTCTATATAAAAGAGACTTCAGATACAGTATTAGGGGACCACTAAGGTCTATATAAAAGAGACTTCAGATACAGTATTAGGGGACCACTAAGGTCTATATAAAAGAGACTTCAGATACAGTATTAGGGGACCACTAAGGTCTATATAAAAGAGACTTCAGATACAGTATTAGGGGACCACGAAGGTCTATATAAAAGCATCCAAAGCGCACCATATGGGACCTTTAAAATACTGTAAAAAACTATCAACATTAAGTTTGAACTCTCTGAGTAGTAACATTCCACATCTTCCTAGCATCCATGTTTGTTGTTATAGTTACAATTAACATTCCGACATTCTGACTTGAGAGCACGTGGGTGTACACACCAAAGTCGGAAGAACGACTTCCGATCTCAGAAACTCTGACCATCCGAGGAGCACATGAATGCGTCATATGTTTAGCATTCTGCATATGATGCCATGACTGTTGCTGTGGCTTGACTTTGCCTCAAAATGTTAATCATTCCCATTTTATGATGTA